>NW_007248742.1:118185-205252 GCF_000164805.1 Carlito syrichta
GCTCTGGTGATCCTTCCGCCTCAGCCTTCCAAGTAGCCGGAACTACAGGCGCACGCTACCGCCTGGTTAAGTTTTTGATATGTTGTAGAGATGAGGTCTCACCATGTTATCCAGGCTGGTCTCAAATCCCTGGGCTCAGGCAATCCTCTAGCCTTGGTATCCCAAAGTGCTGGGATTACAGACTTGAGCCACCGCGCCCGGCTAAAAAATTGCTTCTTAAAAGTGCTGCAGACATTATAGTACATGCTGTCACCCATAATGAACTGTAATTTCTCATATCCTCTTTTTCTAAGACTTAAACAAGTTGATTTGCTTTACCTAAATTCAAAATTTTGCCTTGTAATAGCTTTTGCCAATTACAATAAATGTATGCAGGCAAACAGGGTACCAATCTAAACTTAACAACAAATCGTTTTTTGCTAATAGTAGACATTGCTTATAAAACTTGGGAGAGAGTTCAGTTGTCAGGATTTTGTATTATTAACATCATCCTGTAAAAAAATCAAAGCAACCAATGGATATTTAAAAGTTTACAATATCCATCTAATATAATGTGCTAAACCTGAGACTATCCTATATAGGTTTTAGCTGGTTTAGATTGTAGGTTTCTGCCTTATGGTAGAATCAGGTCAAAAAGCCCATGCATCCAATGCCAAATTGCTCTGTTTACTATATGCTTAATGATATTTTCTGAAAAAACTAAAATAATTTTCAATCTTTAGCCTTCATTTTATATCAGGATATAACCTAAAAGAGAGACTTGTAATTAACATTCTTATATACATTTATATACAGAGGAGCCCACAAATATAACCACGTACAAAACGCATCTATTTGCAAAAGAACCTGGTGATTTGAAAAATAGCAGAGGGAGGCTACTCAAGATCAAAGGAAAATGGTGTTAGTGTTGCATAACAAGTCTTAAAAAGATAACGTTACTTCCAAAAGAAAATTGATTGAATTCCAAAGAAAAGCTAATAAAGCCATTTTACTATATTTTTAATTCCATGAAAGTTTTAAGAAAGATGTCTTTGTTTTATTACAAACCATCTGCTAAGTCAATGAAAACAGGGTTTTAGAAAGTTTTTGAAATTGCTTTAGAATTCATTACTTTTTAAATTAATGAGGAAAAAATAATTTTATTACGTTTTCTATTCTGAATCTAGCTTTCTTATGCCTCTGAAAAAGTCCTAACTAACATTTTATACATGGGATCCATAAAAATTTACTTATTTCTTGATATGAGTTTTTCAATGTGCAGGTTTTTATTAGATATAGGTTTATATCTGTCAGACTACATCTGTACCTGACTATAGGCCTTTTATCTTTTTATATATCATGATAAGAGGTAAAAAGTAATCTTTTCTGGGGTAAAGACCTGCTACAGTATCTATTAAAAAGCAGTAAGACTTTGTAAATTGAGAAGAAATTCTATTTGTTTGAATAGAAACCTTGCCAAGGTTAGAAATGTGAGAAGATAAAGAAGTGGCAATTAACGTGATACACTTAGGGGAGACACAAGGGCTTTCCAAAAATACAGATGCTGATGTCTGACATTCATTCATCTTAATGTACTTTCTTAAGATCAGGAAAGTGCTTCAGGTTTTAAGACAATTCATTTAAAATTAAAATATGTTTTAAAGTAAAAGTATTGATCGTTATCACTGGCTTACTACCAGCACTACTACTGAGCTTTACACAAGTTAATTTAGTTGTTGCATATTTAAATCTTTGCCTTAAATATTAGCTATTTTATGCATAAGGAGTAACAGAAAAGTCTCTGATGAACTAGTTCCCAGAGAGTATTCACAACTGGGCAGAGAAAACCTAAGAAGGACAAAAACACTACTGAACTCCAATATTTAGAATACCTAAAATTCTCACTAGAGAAAGAGGAAAATGGCAATGTCTTAATGGTAACTATGCCATTTATTTATTTGTTTATTTATCTATCCGTTTACTCTTTTGTTTTATGAAAAAACACTTTGCTATGTGATGCGAAGGATACACAGGTATATCAAAGAACCAGTCAGTGACAGTGTAGAAGCAAAAATATTTGAAAGATACAAAATCCAATAATGCCTTTCCATAAGCAATTTTCACTTGGCAAGAAAACTTGTGTGGGGGACAGTGTGCAAATGTTGCTGAGGAAAAAGTAAATTAACAAATAGCAAAAATTTATTTCTCTAAACTTTCAAATATATAGTATCTGTAATTAGCCTACTGTTTCCTAGTAAATGTTCTCCTTTAATGAGCCTTAGAAATTAATGTTAATCAATATATCAAAGGACTAGCTCAGATCATCCGGCAACTATTCCAGTTGGACATTAAAAAGAAAGTTTCTAAAGTTCTTAAGACAGTATCTTCTCCTTAATCAGGTAGTTCTTTTAAAAGGATATTCCTCTTGTTAATTTATTTGGTGAAATTTTTGTCAAAATGCTCAGATGAACTTTTTTCTTACAAAAATATACAGCTTCTGATTCCAAATCCAAATTAATATATAGTATAACAATCCAGATGTAAAATTTTATTCTACATTCCATATAATTTAATTCGGCATTTAGAAGATAATGTCCATTAGATTATTCAGTGTTCTGGATATAAATCTCCACATGATAAATTGGTTTTTAGAATGTTAAATTGGGGGAAAATCTCCCCTAGTACTGTGGTCTCCAACCTTTTTGGCATCAGAGACTGGTTTCATGGAAGATAATTATTCCATGGTGGGGGGTGGAGGGAGAAGATGGTTTCAGGATGATTCAAGTGCATTACGTTTATTGTGTACTTTATTTCCATTAATGTTATATTGTAATATATAATGAAATCAGTGTACAACTCACCAAAATCAGAATCCGTGGGAGCCCTGAGTTTGTTTTCCTGCAACTAGACGGTCCCATCTGATGATGATGGGATACAGTGACACTCGAAGTGCGTTGCTTATGTGCAGTATACTACATAATATCACTTTGGTTGCTGTCACTGCAGAAAACCCTGCTTCCCAAACATGGGATGTTGGAAATGAAAGCAGGCTTTTCAATGCTGATCAGACAGGAGGAGGAGATCAGGCAGTAATGGGAATGGGAACAACTGTAAATGCAGATGAAGTTACCCTGGATCCCTGCCACTCACCTCCTGCTGTGTGGCTGGGTTCCTAACAGTACCGGTTCGGTCCGTTACCCAGGGGTTGAGGAACCTTGCCCTAGAGAATTGATATGTGGCCTTTTTTCCAATAATGAGGGTAATTAATTTCTCTTTTTACTCTGATTGCCAGGAATCTCAGAGGCAAATATGAAGTACGATCACAAAAACGTTATGCGAAGATCATGGTTACAATATCACAGCTTCTAGTTTTCTTTAGCTTTTCTTTTCTTTCCCTTTTTATTTTATTTATTTATTTATTTATTTATTTATTTATTTATTTATTTATTTATTTGAGTCAAGGTCTCACTCTGCCACCCAGGCTGGAGGGCAGTGGCAAGATCATAGTTCACAACAGCCTCAACATCCTCGACATTCTAAGCTCAAAAGCGATCCTGCAGTCCTTCCACCTCAGCATTCCGAGTAGCTGGGACTAACGACTTGCACCACCACGTCTAGCTTTTTACTACTATTATATATATTTTTCTATTATTATATATATTTGTAGAGATGAGGTCTTGCTATGTTGCCTAGGCTTGTCTCAAACTCCTGGGCTCCCAAAGTGCTGGGATTATAGGCATGAATCACCACACCAGGTGGTTCTAATTTTCTATCAGCTTGATTTTCTACACCTATCTATATTTTATTTGTGGGGAGAGAAGGGAGCATAAATATTTTAGGTAAATTAAAATACATAGACTGATATACTATACATAGCACCAAAATCATACAGTTTCAAAAAATATGTATGTAAAATGGGCCACTACTTTTGAAATAAGTTATTAATATCTGAGCTTATTCGTAAAACCACGTCAAGTGGACATAAACAATACCTCATTTTATTTTTATGTAGGGATGTGTAAGTAGAACTTGATGATTTTAAAGTGGGTCTCATTTGGTCTTAATTTCACTTGTTAATGTTTTACCAATTATTTTATCCTTTAGAAAATATCCAATCTGCCACACTAGTAGTATAGAAAGCCAGTAGCATCCTTATAAATCACTAGACCAGTTAATCATGCACTAGAAAAAAAAATCTTGAATAGAGAAAAAATAATTCCATGAACAAACAAAAAACTGAATTGTTTATGCAAAAGTGAGAAAGCTGACCAATGTGCCTTTCTGAAATAATTGGAAGAAATAGTCACAAGCTCATATTTCTTAAATTAAAAAGCTCATTGTTTGGGCCTACTAAGGATTTTTTTAAGGAAAAAAAAGTACTAAATGAAAAGTAAAGTGAATAGTGTCTATATTATAAGCATTTTTTATTTTGTGAATTTTTCATTCTTATGAATTACAACAATTTAATAATAACACAAGTAATAAATTCAAACCGACTGAGTCAGCTATTCTAATAATATTATACTTGCTTTTAGGGAAAATATCATGCGGGTTTGCAATTTTCGCTACTAAAATAGTGGAGAGAATATAGGTTGGCAGAAACTAAACAAATAGCTTACGTGTATAGTTTAGAAATTTGTCCTCTTTAAACTATGCTTTCTGGAAAGAAGAGGTGAGAGAAGGAATGGAGGATGCAATCTGAAGAAATAGAGCCTCAATGTCTTTCCTATCAGTTCCACTTTGCTGAACTTGTGCTTTTTATTGGGCCTACACCTCCAGGAATACAGCCCTCTGCCTTGTTGCTTGTCATCTTAGACAAAGCCCCTCCTACTCCCCACCCTCATTTATTCGTTGTCCCTCTAAGAATGTCAAAGACAAGGCCTCTAAGAGATCAAGGGGATCCTGACCATTCTCTTTCTCTCACTTCATCATCAAGCTCAGGGTGTCTTTTGGGCTTCCTGCTGTCCTTTGCTCTGGTCATTAGACTCTGACCTTCCAGCTGGTAATAATGAGTCTCTTACTTCTTTGCTTGAGTTTCTACTTCAGGACTCCAGTCTGCCTCCTTGTGAGTGAGGGTAACTTGTCACCCCATATCTCTTTTCAATAAGAATCAGTAACAACAATGGCTAATATTTACGGAGCATAAGTGCTTTACATGCACAATCATTCAACAAAATGTATTGTTTACTCTGTGTCAAAGTGTACTATCTGCTAAGAAAAAAAAATGCTGCTTCAATCCAGACAAAATTATCTGTTCCCAGTAAGCAAAGTGAGACTATATTAAATATAGACACATCTAAATGCTCTGAAAGAAATAAGTACTTTTTTAAAAGAGGCTATCAAAGGATTGTACCTTGGTAAAGGAGTGAAAAAAAGGCTTACCCAAGAAAGTAATGCTCAAGCTGAGATAAAAATGATAAGGAGAATTAATTAGGCACAGTGGAAAATCATTTGCGGCAGAGCAGTCCATGCAGGGAGACTATAACACAGAAAAGAAAAGTGGTAGAGGAGGATTGCATGTACTATCTGAAAGCCTGCAGAGGGTGGGCATGGCAGGAGTGCAGAAAGCTAAAGCTAGAAAGAGAGACAAGAACCAAGTGAGGCAAGGTTTTATGGGTTGTGTTAAGTATTTAGGTCTTTTTCCTTCGAGTAGTTAAAACCATTGAGAGTTTTTAAGAAAAAGTGGCACAAGAATATTTAGACTTTGCAATGATAACCCTTCTAGGGTTAGGGGTGTAGGTTAGAACATCACTGGAGGTGGACAGAATGGATGCCAAGATCACTCACAAAGACATTTTGACAGTTCATGCAAGAGATAGTGGCATTTTAACTTATTAGTAGCTCACAACAGAATTCATGTGCCAGACATATTATATCTTATGTAATCTTCACCACAATCCTTTGTATTAGAGACTGTAATTACAAATATGGAATGTGAGGTTTGGAGTTGTTGAGTAAATTACCAAGATCACAAAGATAGTAAGCAATGGGAGAGGGATCCAAATCCAAGCCATCTATCAGCAAAACTCATGCTCATATCCCATGTTCTATGCTGCTGCCCTGAAAGTGATGGCAGTTGAGCTGAAAAGAAGTGCACAGACTCAAGACATATGTGGAAGTTAAAAGCACAGGGCACAATGCTGAATTAGCTATAGAGAGTGAAGAGGTGGCCTCAGTTAGAGTGAGAAGAAAATGTCAGGGACAGTGCCTGAGGGTCTGACACACACGAATGAATGGGTCATGGTGACTTTCACTGAAATAAGAAACACCAAAAAGAGAACAGATTTTTTTTTTTTGGGAGTGGGAAGGGATGGTGGGTATGATGAGGAGATTATGAGTTCAATATTGGACATGTTGAATCTGAGGAATCTTTGAGACACACAGATAGAAATATTAAGTAGGCAGATGGATGACTATATGAATCTGGAGAGCATTAGAAAGATCTTGTTCAGAGATACAAATCTGAAAGCCTTCTGCATACAGACGATAAATAAAGCCATACTCATAGCTGTACTTAATGGAACACATTATCTTTCCACAGCCCATGAAACCCACACTATGGGCCAGTTCTTCCTCACCCCAGTGATGAAAGTCAGGCAGATCTCATAATTTTCTGTCAGTAAAAAAATAATTAAAAATTGCAAGTGTTAGTAACCAACTCCAATGTGATAACCAAAACTTCAAACTCCCCTGCTCACACCTGCCAGAACAAAGTAAGATACTGTTTATTTCTTTTCTCTGCTTCACCCAACCTCCTTCTCTATCCACTCACAAGCTGTTTTTTATCTCCTGATGAGAATCCTGGGGATCAGTGAAGTAGTTAATAGAGCTGGAATCAATACCCTCTTATAGAGTCCCCTATTGCTGATTACTCGCTGTCTTCATTTAGAGGTGTAATAGACACTCCTAACTTAGTATGTCTTAGATCAAACATGATTTTCTCTCACCCACTAAAAATGCTCCTCCGACATAAGCAAATGACAACTCCATTATGTCAATTGTTTGGTTCAAATACCTTAAAGTTCTCTTTCTCTCATAACCCATTTTCAAGCCATTCCCATACCCTGCCTTTGTCTTCAAAATACAATTGATTCTCATTATTAGCAGTTATGAGAATCAATAATTAAAGTTATATTATATAATATATATCAATAATTAAAGTTAAAGTTATATTATAGTTATGGTCTATAAAGTTACTGCAAACACTGAATTAGCAAATACTGAATCATTGCTCCTAGAACAAATACAGGGTAACATTGCTATGTATATTTGGTCACAACATTTTCATTACGTGATCAACAATAACCTTGTTTGGTGTGTGTTTCTGTTTAAAGACACTCATTTGATATACATTGTTGATTCCTGGACAAAGCTTATCTAACACATATATTTTCTCTATAAGGCACATCACAGTCTTTTTGTGTTTAGGAACACTAGGCAGCACTTCAGGACTATACTTGGGACCATTTTAAACAGTGAAATCACCAAGAAAAGGCAAAAAATGCAAAAACATGGCACCAAATGTACCATAGAAAGGATACTTCTTTTCAATATGATCCCTAAAACAAGAAGACAGAACATCATCTTGTTAGAATTTAGCCGGAAACATGCAAAGCAGGCAAATCTTTCACTACTTTGTGCAAGTACATTTCTGTGAATGACCATGAAAGAAAATGCCCAAATTTGTTTGAGGTTATAATCAAATTTTAGCAGGGAAACAGATTTGCAAATATAGAATCTGCAAATAAGGATCAACCATATATCCAGAACCTGACCACTTCTCACCACCATCACTACTTCTAGCCCTTTCCAAACCACCATCATCTCTTCACTCACACTGGCCTCCTAACTTGCTTTCCAGCACCTACTTCTTCCCTCAACAGACTAACTTCCACATATCTTTAAACTCAAATTGAGATTATGTCACCCCTCTGCTGAAAACTCTCCAGTGACTTTCAATCTCTTTTGAAATGAAATCCAAAGTCCTGGCTATTGCTACACAAGATCCCTGTGACATTAATGGCCTCATTTCCTGTCACTGTCTCCCTTCCCTCACTCGATTCTAGATAAACATGCTCTTACCTCAGGGTTTCTGTACTTCTTTGGTCTGCTTGTAAAGTGCTTTGTGTGGCTAGCCCTCTTTAGTGAATTCCCATTATTTCATGTTGCCTTGGCAACCATTTTGAGTACAGTTCAACATTCTCAGATCAGAAGCAGTGCTCATTCACCCTTGACACAGTTTCCAGTTCCACACCTTCTCCAAGTTCCTTAATGTGATCTGTCCAGAGACCCACCTTATACCACAACCTTTTGGTGACCACTCCCCCAACTTCCCTATGGGACAGCTAGATACAATCTACTTGACTCACCCCTCTTATTGTCCACTCCCCGTAGGGACAGCACAGAAGTGCTGCAGAGGCCATCTCTCAGTCACTGTGTGACACCCCTGAAACCCATGCCTGTTGGTTTTAAACTCACCAACTAGAAATTCTATATGGAAAACTTGCTTGGGTAACAACCTGGACCCCAGTAAAGACTGCTTTAGTCCCACAGATCCTCTTTGGCTCCCTATCCATTGTTTCAATAGAGTGGCTGAGACAACTCTCTCCTTTCCCCTGACTTCCTATTGTTGGCCCTATGAGGCATGCTGCCCTCTTCTCTTTGAGATATGTAAATAATAAAAATACTCCTGCATTTTATTTTGTTGTGCTGTCTCTTCTGTGTCTCAACTGACCGACACATCTGAATCTTTCCTAGTCAGGGCTAGAATTTATGGCCTCTCTCAAGGGAGACCTCAAGACCAAATTGGCAAAAAATTGATATTTACAAAACACCTCCTCAGTTTCTTCAGATCTCTGTTCAAATTTCTCCCTATTAGAATCAGGCTTTCCATGACTACCTTTATATATAATAGCATTCATGACTCTCTATCCCCTTGCTCTGCTTTATGTTTCTTGAGAGAGCATTTATCACCACTTGAGAGATCATGCATTTTTATTGTTGTTCTCTCAGTTTTTTCACTGTTACAGTCCCATCACTTAGAACATCTAACACAACACAGGTGCCCAATAAATATCAAATGAATGAAGAGTCCCTGGCTTTCTCACATGTAGCACCTTTATAGGTGCTCTAATCCAGGCCTGGGAATGAAACTCCATGATGCTACTAATGCTCTGCCTCCAAACCCTGGATGTTAGAGGGCCCATTTTTTTCTTGGGTGTTTTTACCAACAAAGGCCCTTTTACTCATCTAGGCATTGCTCTTAGATAGAGTTCAAGACTGATGCCCTTACAAACAGGGTTCATACCTAGTCCCTAGAAAACACAATTTAACCTTGCTAACAGAGAGAATGTTAGCACCTGAATATGTCAAGCTCTTCTCCAGGCCTCCACATTGGCTGTTTTCTTTGTCTGAAAATTCTCTAGCTTTTACCCATTACCCCAATTCATCCCTCATATCTCAGATTAAATATCACCTCCTTCAATGGGCTTTCTCTGACTCATTAGCCAACGTTAGGGCCACCTAGTGCAGTTTTTCTCAAACATTAACATACACAAATTACCTGGAAGATTTTGTTTAAAAAGTTTCCTGAGCCCCATCTACAAAGATTCTGATTCAATAGATCTGATGGGTTTCATGAATAACCAGTTCTAATAAACTCACAGGAAAGTTCGATAATGCTTGTCTAAGGCCTATGCATTGAAAATCACTGCCATAGATTTTATACCATAACATAGTATTCATCTCATTTTATCATAACTAAATATTTAGCCACATTTCTTTCCAGCAAAAGAGTCAGTCGTATATAGTACCCGGAAAGTATTCAACAACAAATATTTTTTAAAATAAATACCCACTTTGAAATTGAGGAATATAGGGTTCAGACATGCAAAGCAATTCTTCCAGAGTCACAAAATCACTAAGGGTAGGAACAGGAAGGAAAAGAAAGAGATGTGAGAAGGGAAAAAATAAAACTACTCTAGTTCTAAAATCTGAAAGATAATGAAAACAGAGCCATTGCAGGACTAAAAATATTGTTAGTGGGGCACCTTGACTTTAAGGTGCAGTTGAAAAATCTATAAACAGAACAGAACTGAATGTGGCAGAGGTTGAATTCTGTCATCTCCTCCCTTCCTCCTATCTTCCCAGACCCTTTATCCTATCACAAACATGCACTTGCTTCTATGTCAACACTTAGTGATGTCTTGAACATTTGAACATACCCAAATTGAAATTGCTGGTTGAGAACTGGGAAGATTAAAATGTCTTGCATACTATTAGGAACTTTTTCTTTCTTTCTTTCTTTCTTTCTTTCTTTCTTTCTTTCTTTCTTTCTTTCTTTCTTTCTTTCTTTCTTTCTTTCTAAGAGAAGCAACTTGTGAGGACAATGAGATATAGTTTTGTCAAAGCCCAGGGAGAAAAAATAAATTAGAGGAAGTGAGTTGCTGTATAAACTAATACATTCCTGTTTCCATTTTCCAGAAGTTCAAATGTGAAGACTGGTGCAAAGTCTTATCAGTCACATTCTCCTAACCAAGATCATACTACTGTTTTTTGCATTTCAATGGATCAAAGTCACATAATGGATTTTTGTAAGTTGAAGAAGAGAATTTTTAAAAAATTAAATTTAAGATATATAAATCTATGTTGTTTGGCTATTCTGGGAAAATGTTTAGCCCTCACATCTCATATATCCATAGCGTGTAGGAATGTTTACCTCCAGGAGGGAAAAATCTAAGTCTCTTTTTCTCTGACTCCTAGCTTACTTCTTCCCAGAGACTGATAAATTTGAGAGAAGGAAGGGAGAGGATATGGCTTTTTTCTACTTTTCGGTGTGGCTTGTCCTCACTCTGTTCATCTATGCAATGAGCTCACCTGAACTGATTCTAAACATGCAAGGGAAGGCCTACAGTTTGGAGGTGGGGAAGTAAGACAAATTCGGGGGAATGAATACAACCTTATCAATAATAAAGCCAACATGTTAGTCTCTGAGTGGTCCCTGCTCAACTTCTCAACTGACTCTAAAATTCAGGGTGCAGAGAGAGGGAATTAGTTGTTTCTCCCCCTGACCCCAGCAACTCTCATGTTTCTAAACTTTCATCCCTTTCAATTTTCCCTCCATTTTCCATCTTCAGCCTGACTCATCCAACTCTTTCTTCACAGGTCAAGGTTTGAAAGGCAGAGGAAGAATAACTATTGGTTCTTCCTTGAAGCTGTGGGCATCTTCAGTTTTCTGGCAAGAGACTTTACTGTGTCTTTTGGGCACCTCCTGAGAATCTCTCACTTTGATATTGCAAGCAATTGAGACAGTTGCTGGAAGCTTTATTTCATTTGTTGAAATCTTTTCTGATCACCCCCAGACATAATGAACCACCCTCCCCTGTGTATAGTTTGTCTTAAATGATAGTTAACTGCGACTGAAACAGTCTCCCTTATGAGATTATAAACTCTTGGTGTTTAAGGACTATATTTTACTCCCGTTTGTGTGCACTGTACTCCATGGTTCCTTCCCACTACAGTATTCAATGCAGTGGCTTTTTCCTGACAGTTGACTATGTGTCAGATTACTCATCAGATACTGGGAGACAGGCTAAGAAAAGATAGATACAGCCCCTGCTACCACCTAATTGAGTAAGTTCCTTGACCATAGTGAGCCCTCAATAAAGTTTAATTGATTTGATGCACAGATGAATGCTTCCCCTCCTCAACTACTCACTAAATTTCTGAGTGCTGAATCAGGAAAAAGAGAGATGAAATTTAAGAATAATATTTTTTCTATCAGACCTTTCAAGATATAATCACTATACCTTACATGATAATAATTCTAATACTCCTATAAAACCTAATATTTATAGAGTACTTACCTATATACTAAGTACTTTATATGAATCATTACACTTACTCTTCATAATCATGCTATAAAGAAACTGATGCACAGGTTGTGAAAAGTAAACAATCACCTAAAAACAGATTTAAAGTTAATTTCTAAAATGAATACTAGGTGTCACTTAAGGTTATGTTATCCTCCATGCATATGTTTCATGGATACATAAAAAAGAACACTACTAAGCATTTTTTACTTCTAAGAATACAGATTTATTACTCATCTTAATTTTTCTAACATTGCTCTTTAAAGAAAGTGTCTATTTCTAAAGAACAGTTCTGTATAAGTAAGGATTTGTCAAGGAAAATAAAAGTTAATCTAAGCCAGGCTCCGTAGTATACACCTCTAGTCTCAGCTACGTGAGAGGCTGAAGCAGGAGGATCACTCAAAATTCAAGTGAACCCTGGGCATATAGTAAGACTTCATCACTAAAAATAACAAAAAAAAATGAAGATGAATTAATTTTTAAAAAGCCACTCCGTGTATTTTGTGTAGGAAGAAGTTTTATACAGGAATTACTATATAACTATTGGCAGGTGGGAAGACAAAATGTCAGGAAGAATTCTTTCATGAAATTCTAAAGAGCAGAGTTCAAAAGCTTCCAGCTACTGTCTCAATTTCCTGCAATACCAAAGTGAGAGATTCTCAAGAGGATGCCCAAAAGTCACAGCAAAGTCTCTTGCCAGAAAGCTGAAGATGCACACCAGCCTGACCACAGCTTCAAGGAAGAACTAACTATAACTGCTCTTCTTCTGCCTTTCAAATCTTGTGCTTGACCCTCCATTGACAGACTCGAGCTGGCACTCTGCTGGCAAGGGAAAATCAGTTTCTGACTCCATGTTAATATAGTACAGGGAGAGTTTAGAATGTCTGTGATGGAACTGTACCAATATCTGGTAAATTCTAATCTTTGAATATTCACTGTCCATTCACAATCTTTGGCCCACAGCTAACCTTCCAAACAATAATATCAATTATGAACTTTCAGTTAACATAATACAACATAAGTCCCATAAGTTACCGTATCAATGTCTGGGTAATGTTCATTTATTTTCTAGCTCAGGCACAATCTTTCTTTGATACATAACCTGTAATGTAAACAATGAATAATAATGCTAATCCCAACCAATACATATCATATAAAAGAGGAGAAAGAAAAAGTCCATATACAGAATATATATAACAAAGTGAGAATTTTTAAAATATGCATAGATTCCGTTGATTCTGAAACTGGTCCACAAATCAGAATTGTTAAATTTTCCTTCTACTATATTCCATTATGCCTTTGTCCTTATCATATAGCACCTAAGTTGGCTATTGTTGGAAGATAATTCTTCATGGGTCTCTCCTGTCTTTCGAGCAGAGACAATGATAGCAGTTGTTCCGAGACTATCTTTTCGAGGGCAGTTCCATAACAAAAAGACTGAAAAAAGAGATCGTGTATATCCCTACAGAACAAAAAGTAAGTTTATTTATTGTCTAATATAATAAAGACAATGTCTCCCACTGGAACCGAGGTCAGGTCAGCTTACAGACCATTATAAAGGATTGAGGTTTTCTAAGTTCAGAGTTCTTCCCTGTAATGCAACTACTGTGTATGTACCCATCACCTGGTCATCTTCTATAACCATGTGGGAACTGGTTATAGCACAAATGCTAACACCCTATCTATTGCAATTGTGAAGAATAATAAAGTCTTTTTGGCCAGACCTAATCTCATATCTTTTGCCAGCATCCACAACCCTGTGAGAGATTAACTTGTTAGCTTACAGTAAAGTTTTAGCTTCTCCACAACTTTTGACATTCAAGATTCTATATCTGATGACCCGAATTTTTATTCTTGAAAGGCCTATGCTGTATATTATCCTACTTTGGGGATTTGCTGTGGCTAATTTTTCATTCACTTTTATCATAAATGTGGAAGTATTAAAAGAGAATCTAGAAAAACTGTTAGGGTCCCGACATACTCAATATACCCCATTAAGAGTTAGCACCCACTTTCCCTTTGATAGACAAGATCAATCCCACTAATCCCTTTATTAACTCCTTTATTTATTATTGATTCAAAGGCATACAGAGCCCACAGTGGCCTAGTGATAGTCTCAACTTCCAGTTTGATGCAATTGTTACTGCATTTCCTGGTAGAAATATTTTTCTCTTGATAATTAAGACCTTTAAACCAGCAGAGACCAGGATGGAAAGCAAAATTTTACAAGTTACAAGTAAGGGGTGGAGAAACCACTCCTACTTCCATTATTTGGTTCCAAGACCTGGTTCCATAAGATAGTATAACCTATCCAGCATTATAATTGAGACTTCAATAGGTCATTTCATCCATCTATTCCTCAGTAGATTATTCCCCCATTCCACCAGGCCAGCTGTTTCTGGATGATTGAGTACATGGAAACACTAGGGAATTTCATGGGCATAAGCCCATACATCACTTATTTTGCTATTCTTCAGTCAGTAGCAATCTTGTGTGGAAAAGTGAGGTGGTGAATAAAACATTAGATGATGGTGATGACAAAAGCATTGTGCACAAGAAAGATAAATCCATTTCCAAAAGTAAATGTCTGTTTCAAGGAAGACCCAGTAACTAGCTGGGGCCACTGGAGAAAAGTATTGTATTGGAAACACAGTATTATAATTTCCTGTTGGCAAACTGATTACTAATCAGTGGTGGCAGCAAGATCAGGCTTCATAAGGTTAAGTCTGCGCTGTTGAGCCTTTGCACGGCCTACATCCCTGACATAATGGTCCATTTTCACACAAATTACTGAAGTGATCACTAAGGGTTGCAGGAGCCACTCCTAATTCCATTCTTTGGCATTCCAGAATCTGGCTCCATAAGATGCTATGATCTATCCGGCATTATAATTGCACCTTCAATAAATCATTCTAGTCTTCAATAGGTTATTCCTTCATTCTATCAGTCCAAATGACTGTAAGCATTAGGGTGACTGGAGAGAGAAGTTAACTGATATCTACAAATTGGCTCTTCTTGTCCATCAAATTATTGACAGTCTTCTATGCCATAGATCTCTTCGCCCATAAGATACAAAAATCCACACTCTGTTCCTATTCTGAGTGGTAGATCCTCACATACCTCTTCTTGTAACCCTCCAACTAACACTCCTTCAGTTTAATTCCTTCCCAAGTCCCTGATCATTTGGCTAAAATATCAGTCACTACCAATGATACAGTATAGAACTATTTCTCAGGCCATCTCTTCTTCCAAGCAAAGTGAAAACCCAGATGCATGATTGAGTACCTACCTCCTAGGAGGATTTGTCTTTACCCACTATCATTCAGAATAATCTCTGAATGAGGCTAGAATAATGTACCATATTTGGTGCATTATCTACTCCCTATGATTTCATAGGGTTAAAGGAAAAGTAACAATGCTACAGAGGATGGCAAGTGGGTTTCAGATACCTGCTCAAGCAACATAGCTTGTTTCTTGGAATCAGCTGAAGCTCAACATCATGGAGGACACAGTGGAGTGGTTTTTATATCTTGGCAGATTAGAAAATACTCAGTACATTATTAGATAGCTCCAGTTACTCCAAAACCCTGGTGCTCTTCACTACAATTCTCCTGAGCTTTGCAGCTGGCCCAATCTGCATTCTTATCAACCATTTTTTCAAGTACCAGTGGAGCTGGTGGGTCATAAAGCTAAGTGTTAGATCTATACATTGTCCATATTGGCTGCAGAAACTTCTTTTGTTTTGGGTACTAGTCAAAGCTTGGAATCTTATTAGTTACTAGGAAAATAGATTAGAACAGCACATTTCAATGTACTTCAGTATGGTACATATTGACCTAGAATCCAAAAATTCTGTTAGTCTTGTCACAATCAAAATGGAAATGTGATGCTTACTCTAACATTCTTTTTTACCTCTGATATGCCAGCAGTACTGTATTCTTGCTACAGAGCAATCCAGGTAAATCTTTGGCTGCAAGAAGCACTACTACTTTACCTACTGTGAGAATACCAAAAGAACTTGAAATACCAAGTTTTTAGCCTTTTGAGAAATTATAGAATTCTGCTAAAGTTTCAAGCAGAATACACATAGAATAAAACAGTTTGATTTACTTTTTCTTGCTCTCATTTTGGGGCATTCTAATATAATGATAAGTTGCATTGAAGTACCCTACAGCCGAAACATTTGTTTCCCGACCTTAAATTAGAAATGACAATAATAGAAGTCATAATATAGAAATCATTGTGAGATAATCATGTCTTGATTATAAGTACTTAAGTTTTTATATACATGCAAGCTTTATCAGAGATTCCAGTGAATACTTCAATGCCTGAAATCTATTGTCCTGGATCTGATATGATTACAGCACTAATGGCCAGTTAAATAAAACCATGACATTACACTTTTCTTCCATTGTGCAAATTCACTGGAATTCTCAAAGGTAATGATCTTGACTTAGAAATCAGGAGTTAATGTCCTTCTTCAAGAATACTGAAAACTATCAATGCTTCATGATTCTAGATTGTGAAATAAACCTTCTATTTATTTATTTTTATTTATTTTTTTATTTTTTTTTTGAGTTGGAGTCTCACTCTGTCACCCAGACTGGAGTGCAGTGGCCGCTCCTGGCCACCGCAGCCTCAACCTGCTGGGCTCCGGCGACTTCCGCCTCAACCTTCCAAGTAGCCGGAATTACAGGCGCGCGCTACCACGCCCGGCTGATTTTTTGATTTATTGTAGAGATGAGGTCTCGCTGCCCAGGCGGGTCTCGAACCCGCGGGCTCAGGCAATCCACTCACCTCAGCCTCCCAAAGGCGCGGGATTACAGGCTGAGCCACCGAGCCCGGCGGCATCTATTTCTTAGCACTCTCTTTTGATGCAAAGAACAGACTAGGTCATATTGATTGATCACTAGGTGAACTCTCCCAAACAAATTATCCCGTAATTACGTCAGTGTTACAGAATGAGGCATTGGTGATGCCCAAGTGGTTTTCAAAAAAAAATGTCAACATTTAGAAGATACTCTCTGAGAAGTGACACTGAAACATGATATCTTCTTCTGTATATCAAAGAATTGAAGTATATTTTTCAGGATACCTTCTGGCAGGGGTTATTTTTATCCCAACCTATTACCTTAGTGATTACATAGTAATAAATACTGATCAGCTTAGTAAGTAGAGAGAGAATTTTCTAAATTAAATCACTCTGAGTGGTAGAATCATATTTTGGGTGGGACATCAATCACAATTTGACCTTCTTCAACAGTATTGTGTATAGACTATAACCACCTTTCTAATAAGCATATAAAATACGTCATTTTAAAATTTTCTCATATCAGTGAAGTATGAACAATGTGTTTCTGCAGAAAGAGTACATTTTTAAAGAATTCATGATGGATTATTGAGTTATAGTATCTATCTTTACAAATGAGAAAGATAACTCACCAATGGCTAAGCCATGAAGATAAATGCTGTAGCAAGTCATTTCATATACATTATTGAACCTAATATTCTATTGCATTCTTCAAAATTCATTTCCATTGAAAAATTTCCTATTCATGTACCAAGACATTAAAATAAACAGCAATCACTGTACACAAAGGAAAGGATGCTAATAAAATAAATCTAAAGTGAAAAGAAAAAGGATCTGAAGCCACTCCTAATGTTTTGCCTTCCTATATAGAAAACTGTCGTTACTTAATAGTCAAAGATGCCAGTCATTTTAGAGCTGGTGCTCATGCCACTGCAAATTTGAAAGCAATGAAATTAGATTCTTTAAATTCTATTTTGCTCATGAATTTCCATAGGTTGAGTTAACATAGATTGAGTATTCTAAAACAGAAAGCTTTTTTTTAACAACTGTATTAATAAAAATACAAGGAGGAAGAAATCCCTGAGTCACTTTCTCAAATAACATTGCGTAATATAATTAAAGGTTTTGGCCATAGGTAATCAGGATTACTTGCAATATGTTGTCAAGTAGCTATTACTAAATAAACATGAACTCAAAAGAAATTATTTCCCAAACACTTCATCTCAGTTAAAATTTCAGTAAAGTTCTTATTGCTCAGAATTAGTCACTTTTTTTGAGTGAATCCAATGTCTACAAGAGAGTGTTCCGAGTTTTGAATGTCTAAGATTTTAAGATAAAACCATATATAATGGAACAACATCTTAAAACTACATTCAATTATTAATAGCATGAGATCACCATATATCCAAAAAGTCTCATCAAAAGGTCCTTAAGAGTATTTAGAAACTGTCTTCTTGGAGAATACTCAAGATAGAGATTCTTGATACTTAAACACATCTTCTATTCTACAGCAAATAACATTCTAACAAGGTCTCAATTGTGGTGGCAATTGAATTAGGCTCTAAATTTATGTTTAATCAGAAATTGTGTTATAGTAGAAAACCAACTTAAGCATAGCCTAAATGCAACAGCAAAGGAAATATGATTCCAAAAATGCCCACTCTCGAAAGCAAGAAACAACTTGATTGAATAAAAAGATTCCTGGATTAAACTACTTCACTTTTAAATCTTATGCTTTAAAAATCTTTCTTAAATGTATTGGTAAACTTATCTCAATAAAAGTAACTTTCTCTCCTCAGTAGGTTCATTTTCATAGCATAGATAATAATTAACGAACTTAAATCCATAATCCCTAAAGACTACGATTACATACATCAGTTCTTGTTGAAAAATAATTGTAAATAAAGACAAAGATAGAGTTAAAAATGAAATGTCTTTTAAAATGAAAGTCTTTTAAAAATAATTTTTGTGATCTGAACTTTCTTTCTTTTTTTTCCACTTGTCTATTTCTAAAAGTAAATATCTCTGTCCAAAAATGTATTAGATTGAAGAGTTTGTGAAGAAATCCTAATTCAAATTAGCCACTGATAGCTGCTGTACCTGTGTGTTATTTATTTCATTTAATCTTTGCAGGAAAGTTTTGTGACAGAAATCATTGTTCCAACTTTACAAAAATGGAAATGGAGGTTCAAGTTTAGTTAACTTGCCAAGGTCTGTAGCTAACAAATGAAAGAAGTAGTTCTGTCTGTTTCCAGAACTTATTATTCTCAGTACATCATGTTGCTTCATAATCTAGTTAGCTAGGTTCTAGTTATTGAAAGATGCTCAGTGCTATGAAAATGTTATTTGCAACTAACTTGATACAATTTATTTTCCTAATTTTATTCATTTATACCATTTTTTATTGAGTTCCTCCTACTAACTTAATAACAAATATTATGGTAAATACAACAGTGGGCAAGACATAGTCTCTACTTTTGTAAATAGTTTAAACTGACAGAAAAAAGAAAAGCAGAAAGACGAAATAATCATAAGCTGTAATAAGCACTAGAAGCAAGCAAACAAAAGGATTAGATAGAGAGTAACACTGGGAGATCTTTACTTTATGGATGGCATTAGAGTGATCAAGAAATAGTTAGGGAGTTGGTGTCCCCAAAATGCATAGCATCAGCAACACAGGCCAATGGGAAAAGCAAGAGAACACACAGCACTGAGACTCAAAAGAGAAAGAAATAGATAAACAACTCACTTGAAAGCCAAGTTAGTTAGAAAGGAAATCTAGATGGTCAATTATAGTTGGAATCAGAAGACTCCAGAAAAATCTAATTGAATGGAAAATGAAAGGGATTGGGATCTAAAACCCCAAAAAGAGATGTGACAGAGAATAGACTAGGCCATAGGCATGTTGTCAAAACTTCAGTCCTAAACAGAAACTGAAGTTCAGTGAGGTAACTATGTAAAAACTATAGAGGTTGGACCCCAAGACAGGGGCCAAAATTAGATGGGGGTACATAGTGCAAAAGGCCTGAGATGCTAGGACTGTTGTCAAGGACTAGGACTACCTTGTGATATGGTTTGGATGTTCCCTCCAAAACTTGTGCTGAAATTTAATTGCAATGTAACAGTATTGTGGGGATAGTCTTTAAGACATAATTAGGTCATGAGGGCTTGGCCCTCATGAATGGATTAATGTCATTATTGCAGGAGTAAATTCTTGATAAAAGGATATGTTTAGCCCTCACTTGTTTTCTGTATCATGCAGTTGTTTGCCCTTCTGCCACATAACACAGCATAAGGTCCTTGCCAGATGTCAGTGCCATACTCTTGGACCTCCCAAACTCTAGAACTAGTCTTATAAATTAGCCAGTCTGTGGTATTCTATTATAGCAGCAGAAAATGGACTAAGACATCTTGGAAGAGGAAGAGCGCATCAGAACTTTGTAACTAAGCCCAGATTGGTGGACTTCTGATTGAGAATATAAACTTCTAGGATGAAACAACAGCCCTGATATAACCAAGCTATCCATCAGAGATTTTGACTTGATTAGTCTAGAGTAGGGCCTAGCAGTGATATTTTTTATTAAACTTTTGTTGTTGTTTAGAATGCAGGATTTATTTATTGAGAGGACAGAAAAACTCCCACAGTGGGAGGGGACCCGAAGGAGTTGCCCTGATTAAACATTTTATATGTAAATAATAGATTTATATGCAGTTGTAAGAAACAAGATCCTGTGTACTAATTATACTCAGTTTTCCCCATTGATATCTTACAAAACTATAGTACAATGTCAGGATATTAGCAGTGGTATAGTCAAGATACAGAGAATTTCTTTTTTTTTTTTTTTTTTTTTGAGTTGGAGTCTCACTCTGTCACCCAGACTGGAGTGCAGTGGCCAGGCCACCGCAGCCTCGACCTGCTGGGCTCCGGCGAAACTTCCGCCTCAGCCTTCCGAGTAGCCGGAATTACAGGCACGCACTACCACGCCCTGCTGATTTTTGATTTATTGTAGAGATGAGGTCTCACCAAGTTGCCCAGGCGGGTCTCGAACCCGCAGGCTCAGGCAATTCACTCACCTCAACCTCTCAAAGGCACAGGATTACAGGCTGAGCCACTGAGCCCAGCACAGAGCACTTCTATCATCCCAAAACCCACAAGTTTTCAATCATATTGCCTTTCATAGTCACAGTCACATCTATTTCATTCCCATTCCTCCCATAATCTCTGGCAACAACTAATCTGTTCACAATTTTCATAATTTTTTATTTCAAAATATTATATTTTTAAAAAATCAAATAGTCACATCACTGAGGTTTGGTTTTACTAAGTCAGTATAATTCTCCAGTGATTCTTTCATGTTGTTGTTTCAAAAATTTGTTTGTTTTTATTG
Source organism: Carlito syrichta (assembly GCF_000164805.1). Taxonomy (NCBI): domain Eukaryota; kingdom Metazoa; phylum Chordata; class Mammalia; order Primates; family Tarsiidae; genus Carlito; species Carlito syrichta. The sequence continues at coordinate 139,233 of NW_007248742.1, forward strand.
CTGAGTTATAGTCCATGATATAAGAGGTATCACAGTTTATTTAGCCATTCATCCACTGAAGAACATCTGAGTTGTTTCCATATTTTGATTATTATGAATAAGGCTATTATAAATATTTGTGTATAAGGTTTTTTTAAATATAAAATTAGGTTTTCATTTCTCTGGGATAAATACCCAGGAGTGCAATTGCTGGATATGGTATTCGCATACTTTTATTTTTACAGAAATGCCATACTATTTTACAAGATGGTTGTACCATTTTAGGGTCCCACCAACAATGCATAAAAGATCCAATTTCTCCACATCTTCAAATCAGCATTTTGTTTTGTCACTATTTTTTTATTATGGCCGCTCTGACAGATATATAGTGATATCTCATTGCTAATATTGTTGAACATGTTTTCATGAGTTTATTTACCATCTGTATATCCTCTTCAGTAATATGTCTGTTTGTGTCTTTTGCTCATTTTTTAATTTTATCATTTGATTTTGTGTTTTTTGTTTTACTGTTGAGTTTTGAGAGTTTCATATTATATTATATGATTTGCACATATTTTCTCCCATGAGGTAGAGTTTGTTATTTCATCTTTAATAAGGTTTTTCACAGAGCAAAAATTGTTAACTTGATGAGGAACAATTTTTTTTCTTTTTTTTTCTTTTAAAGATATGGGGTATAATTCAGGGTTAGGTTTACAAATAAATGTTCATTTTGTAGGTACCCTTGTTGATGAGGTGTTCCCCTCCCTCCCCTAGTAGTTTTCCTCAACTGCTGTTCCCACCCCCCACCCAGCAGTTTCCCACTACTGTCAATTCTTTTCTTATAGTGTTATGATAATTGTTCAAGGTCTGCTTATGAGTGAGAACATATGGTACTCTCTTCTTTGTTTCTGTGATAGATCACTGAGTATGATCGACTCTAAATCCATCCAAGTAGCTGCGAAGTCTATAGGTTTTTCTTTTATGGCTGCATAATATTCCATTGTGTATATGTACCACATTTTCTTTAATTCAGTCCAGCTCCGATGGGCAGCATGGTTGATTCCATGGTTTTGCTATTGTGAATAGAGCTGCAACAAACATATGTGTGCAGGTATCTTTTTTATAGAATGATTTTAGTTTCTCCAGGTATATACCCAATAGTGGAATTGCTGGGTCATATGGAAGGTCAATTTCTAGTTCTTTCAGATACGGCCACACTGTCTTCCAAAGAGGTTGCACTAGTTTGCATTTCCATCAGCAGTGAAGAAGCATTGCTTTTTCTCTGCATCCTCACCAGCATCTGTTGTTGTTTGTTTTATTAATGATAGCCATTCTTATTGGGATCAGGTGGTATGATAAGGCACAATTTATCAGTTTTTTTTTAATGAACAATGCTTTTTGTGTCAAGTCTAAGAACTCTTTTCCTATCCCTAGATCTCAAAGATTTTCTCCTAGAAATATTTTTTTCTAAAAGTCTTATAGTTTTACATTTTATAATTAAGATCTATGATACATTTTGAGGGTTGTTTTATATAATTGGTGAGAATTATGGTAAGGTACAATTTTGTGCCTATGGATGTTCAACTTCTCTAGCACTGTTTGTTGAAAGGCTAACCTCCATTCATTGAATTGCTATTGCACCTTTGTCAAAAATCAGGTAAGAATATTTGTGTGGATCTATACATGGAGCTTCTGTTTTAGTTCATTGATCTAGTGTCCATACTCTGCCATTACTGCACAGACTTGTCTACTGTGGCTGTATTACAGATTGTGAAATTGGGTAGACTCATTCGTCCCACTTTATTCCTCTTTTTCAAAATTATTTCACTTTCTTTGCTTTTCCACATAAATTTTAGAATAATTTGATCTATGTCTACAAAAAAATCTTGCTGGAATTTTGATATAAATTGTATTAAACCAGTATATCAATGTGTGGAGAATGAATGTTTTCTAATCCATTAGCATGGTATGTCTGCTCATTTATATAGACCCCCTGTGATTTCTTTTATCAGCATTTGTGGTTTTCATCATGCGAGTCCTGAACATCTTGTGTTAAGTCTACAACTATTTTATTTTTAAGCAATTGTAAATAATATTATATTTTTAATGTTGATATCCAGATGTTCATTGCAATTATATAAAAATAAAATTGATTTTTCTCTGTTGGTCTTGTATCCTATGACCTTGTTGACCCCATGTATTAATTCCAGGAGTTTTTGTATATTCCTCTGGATTTTCTATGCAGAAAATAGAGACCATTTTATTTTGTTCTTCTATTGCATTTATTGATCTTATTGTCTTTTATTTCCTTTTCTTGCCTTACTGCACTGGCTAGACTTTTCAGAAACATGCTAAAAGGCGTAGGGAGAGCATACATCCTTATCTTGTATTCTTTCTTATGGGTAAAGCATTCAATTTTTCATCATTATATATAATGTTAACTACAGGTGGTTTTTTTTTTGTATATGCACTTTATAAGGTTGAGAAAGTTCTGCTTTATGCCTATTTTTCTGAAACCTTTTAACATGAATAAGGGTTAGATTGTGTCAAATGCTCTGTCTGCATCAATTGATATGATAAGGCAAGTTTTTTTTAGTGTGATAATATGATTGGTTTTTCAATTTTGAACCAGCTTTGCATGATTAAAATAAACCTCATTTAGCCATGATATAATTGCTTATACCATTGTATTTTATTTGCTAATATTTTGGTGAGGTATTTTGTGCCTGTATTCATGAGAAATATTGCCTTATAGTTAAATTTTTGTACTGTACTTGTCTACTTTTGGTAACAGGGTAATTTTAGCTTCATAAAATAAATTTATAAGTTTTCTATTTTCTAAAAAAGATTGTATAGAATTGATATTAATTATTCTTTAAACATTGGTGGAATTCTTAAGTGAAACCATCTTGTCCTAGATATTTCTTTCTTGAGTGTTTCTAAATTACAAATTTAATATTCTAAATAGTTATAGGACTATTCATATTCAAACCAACTATTTTATATTGGGCCAGATACAGTGGTTTTTGTTTTTCAAGGAAGTGATTCACTTTGTCTTAGCTGTCAATTTTATATTAATATGTGTACAATTGTTCTCAGTATTCACTCATTATTTTGATGTTTGGAAGGTGAGTAATGACATACAGTTTCATTTCTGATATGGGTAATTTGTGTCCTCTCTCTTTTTTCCATTGTTCATCTTGTCAATTTTATTGATATTTTCAAAAAAACAAGTGTTTGATTTATTAATTTTCTATCATTTTCCTGTTTTCAGTTTTATTAATTTTTGCTCTTACCTTTATTACTTTATTTTATTTTATTTTATTTTAATTTTTTTTTTTTTTTTGAGTTAGAGTCTCACTCTGTCGCCCAGACTGGAGTGCAGTGGCCACTCCCAGCCACCGCAGCCTCAACCTGCTGGGCTCAGGCTATCCTTCTGCCTCAGTCTTCCAAGTAGCTGGAACTACAGGCACGTGCTACCACGCCCAGCTAACTTTTTATTTATTGTAGAGATGAGGTCTCGCCAAGTTGCCCAGGCGGGTCTCGAACCTGTGGGCTCAGGCAATCCACTCACCTCAGCCTCCCCACGCAAGGGATTACAGGTTGAGCCACCGAGCCCAGCTACCTTTATTATTTGATTGTTTCAGTTTGCTTTCGGTTTCTGTTGCTCCTTTTTTTACTAGTTTCTTGAGGTGAGAGGTTGATTATTGTTTTGTTCTTTTATAACACAAAGGTGAAAAGTAATGTATAAAGTATAAATTTTCCCCTCCACATTGCTTTAACGATGCCTCAAAAATTTTTATGTATTGCAATTTTGTTTTCATTCAGTTTAATCTACTTTTTTTCTTAAAACATCCTCTTTAATTCATCGATTTAGAAATGTGTTGTTTAGTTTCTTAGTGTTTGAAGATTTTCCTGTTATCTTCCTGTTATACTTTCTGGTTAGATTCGTTTATAGCTGGAAAACATACTGTCTATGGTACTAATTCTTATAAATTTGCTGAGGTTGTTTATGAGCTGAGATATGACCTATCTGGAGATATGTGCTGTGACTATGTAAAAATTAGTCTATACCCTGCTGTCTTGGGATGGAGCATCCTGTTGGTCATGGGATTTTTTTTTTTTTTAGCTCATTTATATTTTTGTTTATGTTTGTCTAGTTGTTCTATCAATAATTAAGAGAGAGGGGTGTTGAAGTCTCAACTATATTTGTGAATTTGTCTCTTTTTCCTTTCAGTTTTGTAAGTTTTTTCTTTACATATTTTACAATTCTGTTGATTAGTGAAAGCACATTTAGGATGACTATATCTTCTTGGCAGATGAAATCTTTTGTTATTATGTAATATCCCTCTTTGTCACTGGTCATTTTCTGTGCTTTAAAACTTACTTTAACTGATAGAAATATAGAGATTCCTACTTTCTTTTAATGAATGTTTCAGTAATATATGTTTTTCCAATCTTTCTTTACAATCTGTCTATATTTGTAAAATGAAGTAAGTTTCTTATAGATAGCATATAGCTGGATCCTTTTATAATCCATTCTGTCAGTCTTTGTTTTTTAGTAGTAAATGAAGACAATTTAAATTTAAACTAGCTATTGATTTGTTAGGACATAAATCTTACATTTTATTTTATGTTTGCTCTTTCTGCTTTTCTTTTTTCTTGGGTTATTTTTCTTGTCATCTTGAAGACTACTGTCTATCTATATATCTTTATCTATATCTATATCTATAGTTCCCAATAGATAGATAGATAGATAGATAGATAGATAGATAGATAGATAGATGTTGGAACACACTCCAAATTTTATTTTTATTTACCTGCAATGTTTCTAAGTGTGTATCTTTGTATAGCTTTTTACTGATTTCTCTAAGTTATATACGTAACTTAACATAGTCTACTGATGTTTCCATTTTATCTAAACTTGATTGAAGTATAGAAACTTGACCTCCCTTTATGCTTTCCTTTGCCCTCAGCCATTTAAAGTATAATTGCCTTAATTATTTCCTCCATTTACTTTTAGAATATTTCAGACAGCGTTATAATTTTTGCTTCAACTGTCAAACATAATTTAGAAAATTCAAAAGGGAAAGAAAGTCTATTCTATTTATCCATATTTCTGCTTAATGCGTTCTTTGCTCCTTCTTAATGTTTCAAGGTTTCTTCTTTTATCTTTTCTTTTCTGCTTAGATGGCTTCTTTTAGCCATTCTTCTAGGAAGGTCTACTGGCAACAAATTATATTGCTTTTTCTTTATCTGAAAATATACTAGCCAATATGCTGCCTTCTCACCACATTTCAGAGTCTTCTTATTTCTGTTTAATCACATATATATCACATGTATGTCATCCAGCTTTTAGTTGTTCATAGTGAAGGAAATAGTAAAAGTATACCTACCTCATCTTCCCAGAAATGAAAGCCTGGTACTTTTTTTTAAAGGTTCTAATTAGATGATTCTAATACTTAGGGCAACCATCAGTGGAGAACTTCTGTGACCAGCAGAAAAGAGAAACTGTGGGGTTATTAGAGTAGAAAGGGGGAACCTGGAAACACCACTATGCCTCAGGTTCATCAGCGGTGGGGACCTACTGACTTAAGAGGAAAGTATCAAGAAATATTATCCCTTTATGGAGACACTTGGAGAAGAGCTCAGCCTGATGGTTCAGCAGAGAATCTGTGAGAGCAAACTGGTTCAAGAGCATATATAAGAAAGAAATGTCCCAAGAAATATTTGGGGTGACTTTACAGCAATCTGACCATCCCATGCCAGTAAGTGTGGGTAATAGGGCAGCAAAATATAAATATTTAACTTATATGCGTTAGGATCACCTCATAGAAACTAACAGGCTATACAGGCTTGAAAAAAAACTGGATTACATTTTTATTTAAAATTTCAAGAAATTTTTCTAAGGCACAAATAATTTGAGTATTTAAAACTGTTTTATTTAATAAATTATAATATGAACTTCTTGACATTATCTGCACATCTGTGGTTTCACAAAAGGGTGTTCCCATGTTCCCAGATCAGGCTTTATTTCTTAGTTCCACAATCATTTGAAAGTCGTGAAGTAAATCTTTTGTGATGGTTTGAATGCCAATCTGCCATATCCCTTCTTAACTAAACTTTGCTTTTATGATGACATGTAGAAAATTGAAGCTCACCAATGTTCCTTTTTTTTTTTTTGGCTAATTTTACTGTAGATCTTCTTGCAATTTAGGAAGTAGAAGGTAGAAGTTAGTTGAAACTATAAAGCTGATACAGTAAGTTTATCACAGACCCAACATGAATAAAGTATCAAGGGTGATTTGCTTCTGTTATGTCTGACACTTACTGATAGGCTATGCTATGGTCTAAATGTTTTTGTTCCCTTCAAAATACATAGGTTAAAATCCTAATTGCCAAGGCTATGGTAGTAGGATGTGAGGCTTTTGGTAAGTGATTATGGCATGAAGGTGGATTTTAAATGAGTGAGATTAGTGCCCTTATAAAAGAGGCCCCCCTCATTAGGCCCTTCCATCATGTGAGAAGTGTGAGAAGACAGCTGTCTATGAATCAGAAGAACCATCACTAGGTGTCACAACTGCCAGCAACTTTATCTTGAACTTCTCAGCATCCAGAGCTGTGAGGAATAAATTTATATTATATGTGATCTGTATAGTTTATGATGTTTTCTTACAACATACCAAAGGGACTAAAACAGGCCATATAGGTAGCTTTCAGATAAAGGTTCCTCGGCACTAATAAATCTACTTTCATTAATTTATTATCAATGAAATCTAAATAGGTAGTCATGTTAATCAAACCATTTTAGAATAATCTAATAAAACCAGAATAATGAATAAGCCAAATGTGGTTTTTAATTTACTATGAGCAATGTGTCATTCTTTAATTATCCTGCCATTTTATAAAAACGAATAGTTAGAAAAAAATGTTAAACTTGCAATTTATTTCACCTTAAGAATTCTTATTAAGACCCAAAGCAATAGGCAAAGTTTTTAAGTATATAAGATATATATTGGGTTCATGTCTCAAATTTGGCACAAAGATTTTTGAGGTCATGTAGAATATCTAGATCCTGTTAGATAGCTTTCTCAGGACAAAGGCAGTGTTTTTCAAAGGAAAACAAAAACATTTTATATTCTGAGATGTAAACCACTGATAATTTTTAAATGTCAATTATTAAAAAAAAAAAACACTGCCTTTGTCCTGAGAAAACTATCTAATAGGATCCTAAATTACTCAGAAAAAGGAAGTATGTGCCCACTTTCCTATGAAAAATAAACATAACCAATAATCTAAAAGCAGGCACTTCAGACAAGGAAGCTAAATGTTTACTTGGTACAGTAATATAACTTGTATTGGATCAGTCCTAAGTCCTAAGCCTGCAGATTTTATTGCTTTTATGGGGAGAGTGAGAATGTTTCTGTGGAGATTTGGGTGAAGAGAATAAATGTCTTTCTTTCTGGACCTTGGATTGTTGAGTATTCCTAGCAGTGGGGGTGGGAAGTGGAAGACCGAAGTGAGGGGGGAGGATGTCATCATTGCTGATCGAGGTCTGAGAAATAGAGCAGGCTGGGAATTTGTTTAGAAAGTGTCTTAACCTTGTGGGGAAACAAAAGCCTATTGGAAAAGTGTCAGAAATTAGCTGACGGTCTCAGCTTCTTAATGGAGACTTATGGAAATGTTCTGTTTTAAGACTGTTAATGTGGTAAGAGGAGGGGAAATAGTCGCTCCCTGCCTTTTAGTAGCGGTAAGCAGAGCCAGCAGTGGTGGCGCACAGAAGCTTAATGAAGAAGCCAAACAAATCATGAGGGAACCTGCCTCTCAGCACATGGATGCAGAGTATGGGGCACCTTGCAGAATAACTAATGGGCCTGGTGAAGGGAACCAAACAACTGGGATCCAAGATTCCTGGGAGTCCATCCTGGATGGGAATCAGGTTGTCTGAATTTGTAACAAGCTCCTGGATGCTTTCAGTGCAGTCAGCATTGGAGCCCCATGTGACTGGGTGTCAAAGGGCAGTGGTTCTCATGCTTCAGGGTGCTTAAAAATTTCCTGTGTGCTTGCTAAAAAGTCAGATAGATCCTAAGTTTCCAGTCTAGAATGCCTGATTTATGTCTCTCATTTTAGTAAGTGTTCAGATAATGCTGATGCTGGTAGTCAAGACAACACTGTAAGAAACATTGTCTAAAAACTTAAAGCACTTTTATCAGGTATTAATGTGAGACCTATAGAAAAGAGTTATTTCTTACATGAAATAAGACAATATGTTTCAGCTCTTTACATCTTTGGCTAAAAGCTCTTCTCTGATCAGTAATGACTTTTACTTAGCCTCATGTTGAAAAATTATCTTAAATGTGAGCACTGAAGCTATTACCTTAAAAAATTCTTGCTATCAAGATGATATGTTCCTGTTTTACACTTTAAAGTTAACAATAACTTTATTTTGTTTATTCATCCAAAATATGTTTGTGGAGTGCCTATTATGCACAAGGAAAAAAGCATTATAGAAAACACAACGTTAATTTGCATGAACAAACTTGTTTCAGGTGTTTTAAAACCAGTGGGGTTTTTAGAATGAGTGATTTAAACATGTCTACTGTTATCAATAATGAAAGTCTGATTTCATAGGATTTAAAAATAAGCGTTCTTAAATAATGATTACACATGTGATTCCTTCCGTCTGCTCAATTGAATTTAAGTCCTTCATTTCTATAAGTCCTTCATTTCTATAAATCTCTCCTATTTGCTATTCTATTTCTTTAATTACGTTAAGATTTTATAATTTGTATACATTTTATTGGATCTTTAAATTCAATAACATTGCATTGTACTCAAAATTATATAACTTATTTTTATTTAATTACTTTTATTGAAAAAAATAGGTATCCTTGTTAGATGGGAATATTTAATTCTCTGCTGGAATACAGGAATGCTTAGAGTAATAAGAGCTAATCTTTAAAAATTTCAAAATGTCAACACAATAAGAGTATTTTCAACAGCTTTGAGTTCACTTTATATTATGGCACTATAAGTATTTCCAGAAACAATTAGCTTTTTATCTTAGAATTCACAGTTACAATAAAGATTGCAAAAACATTTCTGAAATGTATTTCTCTGTTTTGGCTTCAAGTAAGATATTCACTTATAAGCTTTTCTAGGATTTGATGAGTTCTCAGATATGACTACTAGACCCACATTTAACTTAATACTAGGAACATTTAACTTAATTTTTAAATAAGTGGTCCACAAAATTGTTTGAAACATGCTCTAAGGGTTTGTTTATTTTCATTTTAATTAAATACACTCTAAATGCCAAATTCAATAACTAGCATGAGAGTGATTGCTGCTCAGATCATAGGAGTCAAGTTGAACTACGAGGAAAAAGCAGTCAGTCCAGTGGTGGAGGAGCTAAATAAAAAGATAAGGTAAGTCATTCAAACTATTGTCTAAAACAAACACAGAAAAGTTGTATTTGGAATCTGAAGAAAAAGCATAGATAGTAGAAGCCAAAGTTTAAAGCATGAGAATTAACCTTTTTAGCAAAATGATGAGTAATGTTGATACCATTCTCCAAAAGGCTTTTCTAAGAATCACTTATCTTTCCAAACATCTTCATCTTCTAAGGGTTATATTAGCAAAAATATCATCAGAAAGTCTCAGTCTTTTTTTTTTTTTTTTTTTTTGAGCTCTCTGAATCTTGTGCTTGACTTGGTTCAACAAACTAAATGGAAGATATGGGAATATAAGAAAAATGGGTACGTATTATTTATAAATAGGCTTTTGTTATCACTTTATCTTACTGATAAAGTGACAGAGATACTCTATATTCAGTGTCTAAGGAATCATGGCTTCTAAAAGTTGGTAGAAATCCAACAGTTTTTCAAATTCTATTCTGTGTTTAACATGTCTTTAAGTTGCAGATCAGTAACATAGATCCCATCTTTGCTTCCACCTGAAAACAATGCCATCATCATCTAATATTTCTCCATGCTTTTAACTCGTGTCTTTTTAAAACTTTCTATAAACACTTCCTCCCCACCTTTTCCTACTCCCGTCTTAACTCTTCTGGTCCCCCTACCGTATTTCACTGCCTTCACCATGTGGCAGAGACTGCTAGGGATTACTCACCTTCTTTCTAACATTAATTTTGTATGGAATGTACCTGTCCTGGGTTTAAAGTGTCCATCTCCTGGTCGCCTAAGTAGCTAGACGTGAGCATATGGCTCAGTTCTGGCCAGTGAACTATAAGCTAAAATGAATTAAGTGGGTCTTACAAAAAGAGTTGTTTTGACCAAAGTGCCAGAAACACATTTTGCCTTTCATTCTCTCCCTTTTCTTTTTCCCAGAATTTGGATGCAATGCAAAGAGGTTGAACAGCCATCATTTAAACATAAGGACCAAAGCCACGTGCCAAGGCCGGCAGAGTAAAAAAACAACTGGAGCCGGAAAGTTGATGACTTTCTTAAACAGCTTCTTGCCACATCAGAAAAACAAAACTTCTATTTGCTTAAGTCACTGTAAACAGGTTTCTTTTATGTGGAATAAAATGTAATACCAACCAAAACAAACAAAAAATGAGTGTGATCACTCTCCTTACATTAACATGTACATAAATATTTACACTAAAATATTTGCTTATCATACCTTGATAAAGATTTTAAAAACGAAAAAAAGCAGTCATCAAACAAATTTGTATAGACACAGATTGTTCAGAGATTCTTTTATGTTGATTTTGTCAGTTATTATTTTTATTTTTTTGGTTTTTTTGTCCTTGGTTAAATAATTTTTTAATATTATAGTCCATAAAAACAAAAACTTGGTTGTGGTGTCAAAAAAAAAATGATCGAGGGCGGGTTCGGTGGCTCAGCCTCTAATCCCAGCACTTCGGGAGGCTGAGGTAAGTGGATTGCCTAAGCCCGTGGTTTTGAGACCAGCCGAAGAAACTTGGTGAGACCTCGTCTCTACAGTAAATAAATAAATAAATAAATAAATATTAGCCGGGCGTGGTAGCACATGCCTGTAGTTCCGGCAACTTGGAAGGCTGAGATGGATGGATCGCTAGAGCCCAGCAGGTCAACACTGTGGTGGCCATGAGTGTGCCACTGCACTCCAGCCTGGGCAACAGAGTGATACTCCAACTTGGCGAGTAAAAAAATGATTACTAATTTTTCTATATTCCTCCTCAAAAGTGGTCTATGTCCCTTCCTCCCTAACTCAGAGCACATTTGTGACTTGCCTGTTACCAAGAGAATTCAGAAAAAGTAACCATGTGATTTCCAAAGCTGGGTCAGCAAGAGCAATGCAGTCACAACCTTATTTGTCTGAATACCCTCTTGGAGCCCAGAGCTACCCAGTAAGAAACCCAACTACTCAGCAACACCATTATACAAAGATGCCACATGGATGCCATACTGATGACCTAGATTTCAAATTCGTCCAGGCCCTCAGCCAAAATGGGAGTGAACAAGACTCCACCCTGCAGCACTTGAGGCCCTCCCAGCCTTTCAGTCTTGTCAGCAGAGATCAGGTATCACGGAGCAGAAATAAGTCATCCCCATTGTGACCTGTCCCAATTCCTGACCTACAGAATGTGGTAGCAAGAGAAAACAGTTGCTTTAAGATATTAAATTTTTCAGGGCATTTGTGTTATAAAAGTAGTAGCCACAATACTGAGGAAAGCTACTTCCTCACATTTGGGAATATGTGAAAGGAGAAAAGTTTCTCAAAATGAAAACAGTGACACACAGTAATGACATAAATGTACCCAAGAGAATTGCAACAATAATTCAGACATTTTATATTTACAAATTTTATATTCTATATTTAATTTTTATATTTAAGTTCATGGTCAGGACTCATTACAAAGTAACTCCCTGACAACGAAATACATAGAAATCCCATTGTACTGAAATTCACAACAAAGATAGTGAGTCTGAATAACCAAAAATAAAAATCTTAAATCATTAGATAATATTGAACTTTCAAAACACACTCAAACTTTCAGTTCAGCTATATTTATCATCCTCTTATTACCTTCTATTACAAAAACAGCAGATCATTGATCATGTAGATCTTGATCTTATTTTATTTTATTTTATTTTATAGATGTGGGGTATAAGCCAGGATTAGGTACATATGTGGTCTAAGTGTAGGTGAAGTTTGGGCCTCCCACTGGTTCTCACTTCCCCTGGTTTAGGATCAGGTGCCTTTAATGATATTATGTGCTCCCCCCTCCCGTCAGTGTCCCACTACTGCCAATCCATCTCTTGTGGTATTGTGATAAATGTTCAGGACCAACTTATGAGTAAGAACATGTGGTATTCAGTTTTTTGTACCTGTGATAGATCACTGATTATGACAGACTCTAAATCCATCCAAGTTGCTGTAAAGTCCATAATTTTTTCCTTCTTTATGGTTGTGTAATACTCCATCATGTATATGTACCAAAAGTGTATGCCATGAAAGATAAGATAGACAAGTGGGACTTCATTAAACTGAAAAGCTTTAGCAAAGCAAAAGAAATCATCAAGAGGTCAGGAAGACAATTAACAGAATGGGAAAAATATTTGCTAACTGTATATCTGACAAAGGCCTAACATTCAGGTTCTACAAAGAACTCAAATGAAACGAAAGGAGAAAAACAGCCCTATTAAAAAGTGTTACAAAGACATAAATAGACACTTCTTAAAAGAAGACATATGAATAGCCAACAGATACATTAAAAAATACTCAGCCTTTCTAATCATCAGAAAAATGCAAATCAAAATCACATTGCGATACCACCTAACTCCAGTAAGAAAGGCATCATTAATAAATTAAAAAAAAAAAATGCTGGCAAGGAAGCAGAGAAAAGAAGATGCTTCTATACTGTTGGTGGGAATGTAAACTAGTTTAATTTCTATGGAAAACAATGTGGCAATTTTTATAATATTATGATCATTTTTATCTCAACTTTTCAACCCAAATGCTGAAGGTACAGTTAATGAAATGTTATAGAACTTTATATCATGTTATGCACTTCTTTGATTTTCTATATTTAATATTTTTATTATAGAAATGTGGCGTACAAGTGAGAATTAACTACATAAGTAGGCTGCATGCAAGTGAGATTTGGTGACACTCACTTCCCTTGCTAGTGGACCAGGTACCCTTTGTGTTGTCAAGTGCATGATGTTTGATTTAATCTATTCCCTTTTGAGATCACACTCTTAGTGAAGGCAGAGCAAATGTTATGAAAACTTGACCAATCACTTAGAATCATACACTAAGCTAGACTAAAATGACTCATATTGAAAATATAATTTCATTGTTTGCACCAATTTTATTCTTACTATTAAAAAGTTAAGGCATATTGTCTAAATATATTGTTAACTGAAAGATTTTCATGTGCTTTTTATTTTTATAACAACAGTAGCTTTTCTACAATATGCTTGAAAATGACTTTGTATATTTTGTTCTGTAATTACCTTCCTCTTCAGCACGGTTTACCCAATGGAACATGCAGATACCGATGGATTATTGAAAGAAAAAGTGTCATGGAAACCAGAATCACTGACAGTGAGGCAAGTTCTTCCCTTTAAATCCTTCCATTGAGGGGGACTTCCGGCAAGATGGCGACGGGGCAACCCGGTCTGTGAAAACCTCTGCAAAGGAGAACTGCAGTGGGTCTCTGACTCTTGCCCCAGGGGCTACGGACCCCAACATCGCAGCCTGCTCTTCATATGGAGCTCGGCCATTGCCACTGCTGGGGCATCGCAGCGGTCTGGACAGCAACTGCAGTGCAGATGCTGCCACCGCAGCCACCGCCACCGCCGCTACCGCCACCGCCGCTGGTAGCACATCGCATCACCCGGCCCTGAGGCAATCCACAACTTCAGTCCTTGAAGCCCCTTCAGGGAAGAACTGCTGGGATCACTGCCACCTCTCCTGCAACCCGAGACATTCTGCCCACCGTAAGTCTCCTGCTGTCTGCCCTGAGGCAGGCAGTCATCTTGCCATCTTCAGTCTCTGCCGTCCCTGTCCGGCCCCACCCCCTCTGGGGCGAGCAGCTGAGATAGCACCACCTGCTGGCGATTCAAGGTAGCAACACCAAAACAGGAGAAACAAGCTTGATAAAGACATAGGCCAGCGTGGTGAACAGAGGGTGATCTGAACTGTCCTTCACAGCAGACCAGGAGCAACTGACCCTAACTGCAAACTAATTTACCAGCTTGAAAAGAAAACTAGAAATCAGACCTGAAAGGACATTGGACTTAAACGAAATGTCTCAGAGTGTGCTTCATTGATTCTGTTAGTTTAATGACTTAATTCTATTCCTACTGTATTGTTCCTTTTTTTCTTTTTCCCTCTTCCTTTCCTTCTCTCTGTAAACCATATCTTTGCATAGAGGAACAGCACACTAATAAGGTGATTGGTTAGCTTGTTTGTTAGCAACACTATATGTTTTATTTTTGTCTGTATGAGAGTTGGTTCGTCTGTAGCTGTGGTCTATTGTTTTTATCTATTTCAGTATAGGCCTCTCTCTCTATTTGTTGGCACACTAGTTTGTTTCTCCCCTTACTCCTCTATCTCTCCACCCCCCTTTTCAACCCACTGTCTGCTCCATTCTCTCCCCTATGCTAACCACATTTTATTTCAGGGAGTAAACCTACAGCCCCACTGCACGGACAGATTCCAAGGCAGTGGGAAGTGGGTTCCAGATTATTCACACACCTGTCAGCGAATACCAGGCCCTGCACACAGATTTTGAATCACAGCTCCCCCCTTAAGTAAATCTCAAAACTGCAAAAAGGACCACTCCCAACCTACAGCACAACTCCAGAATTAAACAAAGTAAGAGGGCATACATAAAGAATAGGAGATTGAACAAACAGAAGTAAAACCAATCCCTTTACCCCCAAATAACAGAATTAAAGAAGACAGTGACGTGGAGGGAAGGAAAAAGTAGGGAGGGGTAAAAACCGCACAAATGAAGAAAAACCAAAAGAAGAAAATAGGTCTCACACAGACCCCTGGGAGATCAGACACTGAGAAAACAGATTCTGGAACACAAACAATGAAGAGCCCCCAGAATGGCTGGCTACATGCAACAAACCCAGACATCAAGACATTAATGGAGAGAATTTTAAAAATTGAGGAGAGACAAGAGGAAAATAGGAAGGAGCTGATGTCAGAAATGACAGCAGTAAAGAATACTGTGATGGAAATGAACAACAGACTAATAAGCATGGAGAGCAGAATTAGTCAAGCAGAAGAAAGAATCTCAGAGCTCGAAGACCAAAACACAGAAGTAACCCAAATTGTCAAAAGCATAGAAAAGAAGCTCAAAAAGACAGAACAAAACTTTCAAGAGATGAATGATCACTTCAAGAGACCAAACCTAAGAGTAATTGATCTTCCTGAGGCAGAGAGAGAAACAGAAGCCACACTGGAACAAACATTTCATGAAATAATTCAAGAACACTTCCCTCATCTGATCAAGGAGGAAAAAATACAAACACCAGAGATTCAGAGAACCCCTGCAAGACAACAAATGAGAAGACCAACTCTCAGACACATAATAATTCACCTAAACAAAGTAGCTATAAAAGAAAAAATCCTAAAGGCAGCAAGAGAAAAAGGCCAGACTACCTACCAGGGAAAACCAATTAGAATAGCAGCAGATTTATCCACAGAAACCCGTCAGGCTAGGAGAGCCTGGAGCCCTATCTTCAAAGTTCTAAAAAAGAAACAATTTCAACCAAGAATAACCTACCCAGCCAAACTAAGCTTCATTAGTGAGGGAGAATTGAAATCTTTTCCAGACATCCAATCCCTAAGAGCCTACGCTGCCACCAGACCACCTCTACAAGAAACACTTAAGAAAGTACTGAACACAGAAGAAAAAGAAAAAAGAACAACATTCTTCACCAGAGTAAAGGCAAAAGATTACAAACACACGTGAACCAACTCCAAAACCCAAAGAAAGACAACAAACAAACAGGAACAACTCTGTAAGAACCTTGTGACAGGGATCAACTCTTGCATTTCAATTATTAGCCTAAATGTGAATGGACTAAATGCACCACTGAAAAGACATAGAATGGCAATGGATAAAATATCATCAGGCAACAATCTATTGCCTTCAAGAGACTCACCTCACTAGAAAGGACACCCACAGACTCAAAGTAAGAGGAGGGGAAACAAACTTTCAGGTGAATGGAATACAAAAGAAAGGAGGAGTAGCGATCTTAATTTCAGACAAAATACCCTTCAAGCTATTAAAAATCAAAAAAGATACAGAAGGCCACTACATAATGATAAAAGGCTCAATCCATCAACAAGAAATATCTATCCTAAACATATATGCACCCAACATAGGTGTACCAACTTTCATAAAGCAACTTCTTGGAAAACTAAAGAAAGATATTGACTCTAACACTATCATAACTGGGGACTTTAATATCCGACTCACAACCCTAGACAGATCATCAGGACAAAAAATCAGCAAGGAAATCAGGAACCTCAATGTGACTTTGGACCAAATGGACTTAATTCATATCTACAGAACACTCCATCCAAAGACCACAGAATACACATTCTACTCATCACCACATGGAACATATTCTAAGATCAACCACATGCTCGGCCATAAATCAAGCATAAGCAAATTTAAAAGGACCAAAATTCTACCATGTACCTTCTCGGACCACAGTGGAATAAAAATAAACATTGACACCAACAAAGTCCCCGCAAAACCCACAAAGACATGGACACTAAACAGCATGATGCTAAACAACTCCTGGGTCAACGATGAAATCAAAACAGGGATCAAAAGATACTTGGAAACAAATGAAAATGAAGAAACATCTTACCAAAATCTCTGGGATGACCTGAAAGCTGTAGTAAGAGGGGAATTTATTTCCCTCCAAACACACATGAAGAAAATGGAAGGAACAGAAATTCACAACCTAACAAGCCACCTAAAGAAGCTGAAAAAGTAAGACCACAAAAACCCTAATTTCAGCAGAAGAATACAGATCATCAAAATAAAAGCCCAAATCCAGGTCATAGAAGACAAAGAGATAATACAAAAAATCAATGAAACAAAAAGCTGGTTCTTTGAAAGGATAAACAAGATCAATGGTCCCCTAGCTAGACTGACCAAGAAAAAACGAGAAAAAAAATAAATAAGCACAATCAGAAACACAAAAGATGAAGTCACATCTGACCCTGAAGAAATACAAAAGATCATTAGAGACTACTACGTACACTTGTATGGAAACAAAATTGAAAACCTTAAGGAAATGGAGGACTTTCTGACATCACACAACCTACCTAAGTTGAAACAAGAAGAAATTGAGACCCTAAATAGACCAATAACAATCAAGGAAATCGACTACATAATAAGAAAACTTCCTACAAAAAAAAAACCCTGGTCCAGATGGCTTTCCAGCAGAATTCTACAAGACATTTAAAGAGGAACTGATACCAATCCTACTGAAGGTATTCCAGGCGAATGAAAAAGATGGAACTCTCCCCAAGTCATTTTACGAAGCCAACATCACATTGATACCCAAGCCAGGTAAAGATCCAACAAAGAAAGAGAACTACAGGCCAATATTTTTGATGAACATAGATGCTAAAATTCTCAACAAAATCCTAGCAAACTGGATTCAGCAATACATCTCAAAAATCATCCACCATTACCAAGTAGGCTTCATTTCTGGGATGCAAGTTTGGTTCAACATTCGTAAAACCATAAATGTAATTAAATTC
Organism: Carlito syrichta; assembly: GCF_000164805.1. Lineage (NCBI taxonomy): Eukaryota > Metazoa > Chordata > Mammalia > Primates > Tarsiidae > Carlito > Carlito syrichta. The sequence goes on from NW_007248742.1 coordinate 156,972, forward strand.
AACAACAGATGTCAAAACAAAAACCACATGATCATATCATTAGATGCAAAAAAGCTTTTGATAAAATCTAGCACCCCTTCTTGATAAAAACCCTTGAACATCTAGGCATTTGGGGAACGTACCTCAAAATAGTAAAAGCCATCTATGAGAAACCCACAGCCAGCATACTCCTACATGGACAAAAATTGGAACCAATTCCCCTGAAAACTGGAACTAGACAAGGATTCCCACTCTCATGCTTCCTGTTCAACATAGTATTGGAAGTCCTGGCTAGAGCAATCAGAGAAGAAGAGGCAATCAGGGGTATCCAAATAGGAAAAGAGGAAGTCAAATTATCTCTCTTTGCAGATGATATGATTGTGTACCTTGAATACCCAAGAGAATCTGTGAAAAGCCTCCTTACATTGATAAAGGCCTTTGGCAATGTCTCAGGATACAAAATAAATGTATAAAAGACAATTGCATTTCTCTACATCAATAATAAACAAACAGAAACCCAAATAAAAATCACAATTTCATTCACAATAGCCACAAAAAAAATGAAATACCTTGGTATCTTCCAAACGAGAGACGTGAAAGACCTTTACAATGAAAATTCCAAAACATTGCTCAAAGAAATCAAAGATGACACAAACAAATGGAAAAATATCCCATGCTCATGGATTGGAAGAATCAACATTGTGAAGATGTCCATCTTACCTAAGGCAATCTACAAATTCAATGCAATACCCATCAAATTACCAGCAACATTCTTCTCAGACCTGGAAAAAACAACACAGGAATTCATATGGAAACACAAACGTCCAAGAATAGCCAGAACAATCCTCAGCAAAAAAAACAAAGCAAGTACTATCACATTACCAGACTTCAAACTTTACTATAAAGCTACAATCATCAAAAGAGCTTGTTATTGGTACAGGAACAGGCAAATAGATCAATGGAATAGAACTGAGATTCCAGAAGCAAAACCTCAATTTCTCAACCAACTCATCTTCGACAAAGCCCCCATCACCTACCACTGGGGAGAGGAGAACCTATTCAGTAAATGGTGCTGGGAAAACTGGCTGACCACATGCAGAAGATTGAAACAGGACCCCTATCTATCCCCATGCACAAAGGTTAACTCCAAATGGATCAGAGACCTAAATGTAAAACCTCAAACCATCAGAACCTTAGAAAAGGAAGGAAATACCCTCATGGAAATCGGAACTGGCATCCAATTCCTGAACAAAACCCGAAACCCACAGGTCAAAAGAGAGAAGATAGACAAGTGGGACCTTATTAAACTGACAAGCTTCTGCAAAGCCAAAGAAACCATCAAGAGAGCAGGGAGACAGCCTACAGACTGGGAAAAAGTATTTTCCAACTCCAGGTCTGACAAAGGTTTAACATCCTGGATCTACAAGGAACTCAAACGTGCTGAAAAGAAAAAAACAAAGAACCCCATTATAAAATGAGCAAAAGATATGAACAGTCACTTCATAAAGGAAGACATCCGAGCAGCTAACAAACACATAAAGAAACGCTCAACCTCACTAATAATAAGGGAGATACAAATCAAAACCACACTGAGATACCACCTAACTCCAGTCAGAATGGCAATTATCAACAACTCAAAAAATAACAGCTGCTGGAGAGGGTGTGGTGAAAAGGGAACACTTCTACACTGTTGGTGGGAGTGTAAACTAGTGCAACCTCTGTGGAAAGCAGTGTGGTGATTCCTAAAAGCTCTAAAAATCGACCTTCCATATGACCCCACAATCCTCCTACTGGGAATATACCCTGAAGACCTCAAATCACTCTATAAAAAAGATACCTGCACACATATGTTTATCGCAGCATTGTTCACAATAGCAAGAACCTGGAAACAACCATGCTGCCCATCAAAAGAGGACTGGACTAAAAAATGTGGTACATATACACGATGGAATACTACGCAGCCATAAAAAAGAACAAAATCATGAATTTCGCAGCAACCTGGATGGAACTGGAGTCTATAATACTGAGTGACCTCTCACAGAAACAAAGATCTGAGTATCACATGTTCTCACTCATATAATGGACCTTGAACATCCAATGTAATACTATAAGAAAATGACTGACGGTACTGGGAAACTATGGGGGGGGAGAGGGATGGGATTAACAGTCGCAAATATCTGTCTGGGGATGGGGAAACACCTTATCAACAGGGTGCCTGAATGAAACGTAATTGTACACCTAACCCTTAACTCTACCCCACAAAATCATAATAAAAAATATTGATTTAAAAAAAATAAAAATAAAAATAAAAATAAATCCTTCCATTGAAATAAAGTTGACAATTATGAACTCGTTCTCAAGTCTTGACATTGTTTTCCCCAAAACACAAGTCACTTATGTCATTCCAAGAGTTCTGTTTACTGTCAGGTACAGATAGCCTACATCCTCTCTAAGGCCTAAATTGTTCAGATTATTGTCATAATTTACTCAATCCAGCATTTTGTTTGGCTGTACCCTTTCTAAAATTGTGAAGCTACTCTCCACAAGCTTTGTATTGAAAAATTGAAACAGGGTTAGCTGCTTTGGGCTAACCATAAAAAAGGCATACATTTTAAAAACAGAAGTATAGATTTTAATGTGATTTGAGAATAGTAAAAAAGGTTACAAGGCAATCTAGTTAATTTATTTATGTTAGCGACAACAGAAATATTTCAAGTCTTTTTCTGTTAATCTTCACTATAGCATTTTATAGGCTTATGTAGGCCCACAGATCTTGTCAAGATCAATATATTAAAGGTTTCAGGTTCCATATCAGTGGTAGAGTTTTAGATCATATATGTTTATTTCTTAATATATTTTAAATATTTTTAATTATTATTTTGTTTTTTCTTACACACTTTGAATCTCTCCAATATTCTTAAAAGAGTTTGCCTTTTTCATATATCAGGAAAAACTTTAAAAATATTTCCTCAAAGAAATTAATTTTTTACAAATATAATTTAGATGGAATTGCTTCTCTTTTAGTTAAATGGAATTTGTATGCCATAATATCTAAACTGATTTCCTAAGTATCAAATGGCTTGTGTTTTGTAATGTTATTGCTGTCTATTTATTAAGTTCATCTGTTGACTGACACCTGAATTTGAAAAACATAACCAAGTATAGTGTTATATTTCAGAGTTAATACTTTCAGAAAGCAAAACACTAAGTAATTAGGAGTGAACAAGCATCTGGAAGATTATTCAATTTTCTAACATTTTTTATAATGGTTATGGTAGTCAATACTCTTGAGATCTGAGTGCTAGGTAATGAAAACATGTGTTTATTAACTTTCTGTTGAGTGTCTTCCAGTGCTTTATAAGGAAGGGTGTGCTGCTTTCAATGAGACAGTGCCTAAAACAACACAATAACATTTTCTTATAACAAATGCCTTGACTGTCAAATTTAATTAAAGAATCTTCAAATTTCTGCCAAAAAATAAAAAATAAAATCAGAAACTTAATACTAATAAGTTCAAGTATAACAAGAAAATTAAGATGGTGGTTACTGTTACTGAAGCCTGAATTTGTGAAATTTCTCAGATACCCTTTTCAAATCTTTAGTCTACTACCTCCACTTACCAGACTTCCACATTTTTATTTATGCAACCTGTACATATATACTGTAAGACTAGTCACATTGAATTACAGTTAATTGTATAGGAAGGGTGGGGGGACAAAAAACCCAGAATTTATTTATTTAAAAATTGTGTATTTATTCTTACATGTTTAAGTTTCAGTCATCTTAGAAGTACTCCCCATTTGATGTAATATACCTATGGAGATGCTTTTTCTACCACTCAACACAGTTTTTGAACTTGTCAATTTGTGTTACCTTTTAGTGCATCTGCTGTTTTTTGTTTCACCTCTTCCACAACAGCAAAATGTTTCCCTTTAAGGATTTTTTTCATCCAGGTAAACAAACAAACAAACAAAAAAAGTCACTCAGGGCAAGATAAGGTAAACAGGGAGGACGGGGTGTAGTTTGGTCAAAAACTGCTGAATACTCAGTGCAGTATGGGCAGGTGTGCTCATAAATAATCCATCATGAAATGGGCAAATGCACTGAAAGAATCTCAAAAAAAAAATTCATTGAAGCCAAACAAATCCTCTCACAACAATGCTAGCTGGTACACTGATGCCAATGGGTTCCTAGAATACATACCTAGGAGGAGAAGCCTGCACTACAAAGGACCCACCTTCTAAAAGATAATTCCAGGTTCTTTTGGGTCCCTAATATACAGTCTGTCTCAGTAATATTTGTAGCTATCAAGGGCAGCCAAAGCTTTTTTCATCCTTAAGCGCATAGCAACTAACAGTGCCTGAAATAGAGAAGTTACCACAATATGGAAATGGAATAGAATAAGGTGTAGTGGAATAAGCTTCTTATACTAAGAGGCAGAATAACCTGTATGGAACATATTATTGTCAGGACTGTTGTACCCGAAACACATGCCACAAAGAGTTTCTTAATTTGTTGGCTTACCAAAAATTACACAATTTAAAAGATTGAGAGATAATTGAGAGCACAATTATTTCTAGCACCATTTTCTATTGTTTGAACATTAAAATTTCATGAATATAATCAGCAATATGAAAATAACACTGATTACCTTTCAGAGTAGCACTACTTGCTGCCATACTGCTTTACTGGGATTTCTTTAAAAGATATATCATGGCTCATCTTGATAATCACAATAAAATTAGTATATATGTAGAGTTAATCATCTTAATCAATCTGTGTTTTTTAGTAAACTAAATTAAATATCCACAATTGTCATAGTCAATGCCTAATCAGGGAAATTATTTCACTACATTTCACAGTTGAAAGCATGACTTCAAATATAAATTCTGGCATGACCATGAAGTCAATCGAATCTTCCCAAAGAGTCAGCAGAATTGAAAAAATAGAGGTTTCAGGTGAATTCAGACATACCTACCCTTCTCAGACTGTAGACAGAAAAGCAGGCACTCTGCTTACACACTCAAGGATGTGGCTAACATTATACCAGTTATTATGTTATTAAATCCATTCTGTTAAAATGAAATCAAGGCAATGTCACAATTCGTGTTACCTAATATTAGTTTTTGACAAGAGAACTAGTAATATACGAGTGTATCCAGGTTTTCTCTTTATTCAGCTAGCTAAAAATTTTCCTGGAATGACCCATTCGATAGGTATATTTTGCCCTCCACTCCTTTTCTCCGGAGATCAACTCTTTCTGGCTTTGAAATGTAAAATTGAGTAGAAATAAGGAGATGAAGAAGGAAACTAGGCTTATAAAGATAGGGATGGATGGAGTTGCTCAGGGAATCAGAGATGTGAAGCATGGGCATTTTCATGTGTAAGATAAACGGGTATGAGAAAATGGCTTTTTGTGTGTGTATCACCTACTTCTTTCTCACCCAACCCCTTCAAAGTTTTTTCAAAATCAAATAAAGAACTCGAGGTTGGAAGACAGTGAAGCCCACCTTTTAAGGATTAAATGGCATGACAATAAAGACCTGAGAGTTTACATAGTCAGAATTCAGCAGAATTCCTCAGGACACAATAGATTCTGTGAGACTTCTGAAGAGGTGGCATTATATTACAGAAAGAAATAAATGATATGGGGTCAAATAAACTTCAGTTTGAAACTTGGTTCTCCTAATTACTATACAACATTGAGCATTTTACCCTCTTCTTCTAGAGATAATAGTAAGTTTATATAATCCAAATACATACAATCCAAATATATACAATTCAAAGCTGGATTGAAGAGCTCAGCACATCAAACATACTCAGGTTATTGTTAAATGTATGTTCATTCTGATAGAAAAGTATCAATTATCAGTAAAAATACTCATACTATTTTTTCCCTGAGCTTTCTGTCAATTACCAAAAATAATGAGTTCTTTGGGAATATAATTAACAATAGCACTGTATAGCATTTGCAGTGTATAAAACACTTCTTACATTTTTTATTTGAGCCTTACCACAGTTCTGTTAGGTATGCCTCAGCTTTATTAGCCCCGATATATATATATATAATCTGAGACTCAAAGAAGTATAAAGACAGCCAATCCGTAAGTAAAAGAGTTGAGGCTTTAATACAAATCATCTGAATCTAACTTCTGTGATAGTTCCACTAAATCTCCACTGTTGCAGTGAGGCTACATTACATGAAATACAATAAAGACAGAGCACAAGTTCTTTGAGAAGAAACTGATGTACAACACGGAATATCAAAGGAAAAGCTCGACTACAGGAAATTGTCGACACTCTCTATGGGATTCTCTAAGCAGAAAGGCAGTATCATTCCACCTGAACAGAGGAAATATACAGCTTCACAGGGCAGGAGCTTTATATAAGGAAGTGTAGGGGCCAAGGGAGGCAGTTCCCCTTTGTCCTCAAAAAGTTCAATGAAAAAGCAACTTGCAAAAGGCATATTAAATGGAGAAGAGACAGACAAATTTACTTAATGTGTACATGAAAGCATTTATAATAAAGACCCAAAGATACAGAAGAAAATGTCCATTTTTATGTTTAGTTGACAAAGTATGAACAGCTATGTAAAAATATGATTACCAAAAAGGGTATAGCCTAATGCTAACAGACCCAGTAGGGAAACCCATCAAGGTCTGTCTGTCTAGATTATTTCTAACCTCTTTGAGAATGCATCCCTTCCTTCTGGATATGGGATAGAAAGGTCCCTCTCTGAAATGGGGGTCCTATGACTTACAGTTTAACAAGATATGTCAAATAATTTATTTATAGCCAGTTTTTACACAGAAAAGCAGAGGAAAAAATAGGGTAATATTTTTAGGTTTTATGGCTAGTTTTGGGGAAAAGGAATTCTGGTTTCTATGACTCACCTTGGGAAAGAGGAATTCTAGTTTCTATGGCTAATCTTGGGGGAGAATGGAACTGAGAAATGAGAGGGCAGAAGGTCAGAGAAAAACATTTGCTTCAGAGGCCTTCATTTTGGATATTGTTTTCTGAGTCCCAACAGAAGTAAATATCCATGACCTACTTGCAGCTTTAGTGCCTAACTCCAGTCCCTCCACCTCTTCTCTGTTCAGCTACATTTTAACATGTATTATAAAATTCAGATTGAGCAGTGTTTCATCCTGGAAGTTTCTCTCATTCTTAACCCACCCCAGGCTGAGTTAAAGGTTCCATCTGTTTTCTGACAACATTGGTTGCACACGTTTATCACAGCCCTTACAAACACCACAACGGGAGTTCAGTGAGAGACTTTGGCATCTAGAAAAATGCCAGACATAAAAAGAAATGGTTAATAGCCATTGCCACCACCATTGCCTTACTAGACACTGGTGTGACCATGGGCTCTTTGAGCTATGGCTGTCACCATGCTTCCTGACTTTGGTCCCCTTCCCTGCCTTGGAAAGGTGAATCTCTCTCTCTCTCTCTCTCTCTCTCTCTCTCTCTCTCTCTCTCTCTCTCTCTTTCTCTAATTTATCTTTTAAATAAACTATATTTTCTAATCTAAAAAAAGTGGTTAATAAATATGTGCAGAATGAATAAATAGCATTTATCACTGCTTTTGAATTGCTTAACATCTAAGTCACCAGTATACATAGCCCTCAAGAATAGATGATTTCCCATATCTGTAGATTCCAGCCCTGGTATGGATTTTGACACATATTCCACATATATTTATTAAAAATACATACTCAACACCAAGTACTAAGTCATTAAGACATTAAGACATTATACTCCTCATGATACTATTGGAGGTAGATACTATTATTCTGCCCATTTTGCAGATGAGAAAACTTAGCATAGACAGATCAAATAACATGCACAAAGTCAAATAGCTAGAAAGTGGCAGAGCCAATATCATCAAAAAGTGAAATAAGTCAAAAGAAAAATATTGCCTTATCTCACTTACATGTAGAATCTTTTTTAAAAAGTAACATTTACAGAGATAGAGAATAAAACACTGGTTACAAGTGGTGAATTGGAGAGATTCAAGTCAAAGGGTATAAAATAGCAAATATGTAGGAAAGACAAGTCTAGATATCCAGTGCACAGTATGATGACTATAGTTAATAGTATTGCATTATATTTGGGATTTTTTGTGAAATTAGTAGATTTTATCTGTTCTTGCTGTACACACACACACACACACACACACACACACACACACACCAAAAATGGGCAACAATGTGAGGTGATAGTATTTAATTTACTTCATTATAATAACCATTTTACAATTGGTATACATTTCATAACATCATGTTGTATAAATATAAATTTATAACAATAAAATTTATTTTTTAAATGAGGAAGGAAGTTCATATGCATTCATATGAACTCAGGTAGCATTTGAGTTCAGTACTGAAGGACCATGTTCACTAGGCAGCAAATGTAAGTATTTAGTACTACTTTACATGTCATTTATTGCAGACAACATCAACTATGTGAAATCAAAAGCTTTAACAGTGTTTTATTTATCAACAATACTAACTTTACTCCTCATTTATTCATTCCTTGCATACCTCACATTTCTTTCTACTCTCTTTGATAAAGACAATATTTTGGAAAATGCAGACTTTTATCTTTGTGAAGTAGATTGTTTTTGCTGACACACATGAAATGAACTAAAACTGAGCTAGAAAATATGAAGTAATTTTTCTTCTCTATTTTATAAGATTTGTTTTGGCTTTTAATGCAGAGGAGCTTGAAACTGTAAAATGATCACTCCAGGGATCACTCATCCGTCTTACAAGGTTCACATTGCTTTGCCAAACTTCCATTTGAGACCATGCCCAGTCCTCAAAAGAGTCATGAGAGGGAAATGATAGGGAAGGAGTGATAGGAAATGGGGCCTTTTGTGTCCAGAGAGTGTGATAGGAAAATGGGCGTCACAGGGATGATGTGGAGCTGAGCTAAATGCCACCATGACAACAATAGGTGTCAAGTTCCTCAAAATGATTCCTACAGGAGATTAGACTGGCTAGAACTGATTCTACCTCTACAGCTCTTTGGCAAATTCAGGGAACAAGGCTTAGCTTGCAAGTGCACAGTTGCTGAGCTTGCAAAGTAGTGAGGGGAAAAAATGTGAAAAACATCTGCAAGCACATCGTTCAAAAAAAGACCTTAGGATAAGTTAACTCTTAATATGTGAAAGTCAGAACTCAGCGGACAAATAAATTTTGTGTGATATTACCCAGTTTCTGAATTGTGTGAGAAGGAAATAATATACTCAACTTTATACCTCTGAAATACATTGAGTTTCTTTCAATTCCAGAGAACTGTGTTGAATATTTCTGACAAAGAAATTTTAAACCAAATCTCAATAAAACAAAGCAACTATATTTCAGCTTGGTATCAAAAAACCACATCTGGAAAGAGAAGTTTTGCACTAGATAGCATCAGTCTATATTCTCTTAAAGTGGAGTAAGGTCACACATTTATCCCCTAACTACCTGCAGAAGATAGTAAATAAAACACACACTAGGTCAGGCCGACCTCCAATTCTGCAAGCCTAAGCAAGGAAGCATTCCCAGCAGGCTGGCTGCTGTTGGCACCACGGGCTTTGCATGATGTCATCATAGAGTTTACTGTTAAGGACAAGAAATAGCTCTGGAGGACTTAAGATATCCAACTAGTTTAAAATGATGCAATGCATTGCTAAAGCATCAAGTAAACTTCAATACTTTCTCACCTTGTTGTTGGATAGTGCTCTATTTGGCAAAATATAACAATATTGAAACCAGATCATTCCACACAATGATAAGTACAATAAAGACACTAAAACAGCATGATGATAGAAAGTAACTGAAGTATGGGTACCTCTTACATAGGATGGGGTGGTTATCATCATGGAAGATTTCTTTGAAGAAATAATATTTGAGCTGAGACCTGAGTAGTGAAGAGGAACCATACATATGTAGACCTTTTGTAAGAAGTTTCCAGAAAGAAGGAACACCAGATCCACACAATTAGTCAATAGTAGAGTAGAAAATTAAACTCAGTCTTCTGCTCTTTCCATGATCTCAAACTCTCTCTTTTTACTTAGTAAATGACAGTGACCAATGGGTAAAAAGAACCCATAAGGTAACAAACTGTGGCCATTGGATAAAAAAGAACTCATAAGACTATGAAAACATACTTTTTTAAAAATAACCTATTGTTTTAAAAATAAGTATTGAAAATGACCAGGTGTTTCAAGCAAGAGCTATAGGTCTTTAATTTTAATCAATATAAAATCATCTTAATAGAAAATAACATCAATGTCCTCATTAAGGCCCATATTCGATATTTAATTATAAGTGTTTGTCCCTCAAAGCATTTTTATGAAATTATCTTTATTTGCATTTCAGTAACACAAAAATGAATATATAAGCCTTGAGTTAAAAAGATAACTCACTTTGCTGTGAACCTAAAATTAAGTAGTAGTGTAAAATAAAATCTATTTAAAAAATTTTAAAAACACATATAGTATCATCAATAAAATTTTAATGACTCAAAAAGAGTCTTAATATGACACCCAGGATTCTATAGTCCAGAAGCCTCATGAAACTGCTAAAATTAAAAGATTGACAAACACATACTCCCCAAAAATCTCATAAACATTATTTATTCATTTATTTATTTTTTTACTTTTCTGTAGTTTCAGACATTTGAAAGAACTGAAGAAGCCTGAGTATTTTAGTAAAAGTAATCTGGTAGTTCATCCCCAAGTCTAAATCCTTTGAGTGAATATCAAAATCTGTCCTCAATGGGAAAAAAAATTCAACACACACTATTATATATAAAATCAAATGTTTCAAAAACACACACTTGAAACATTAAAATCAGAGGTTCTAGCAGGATAGCAGCTACAAGGAGACAGCACTTCTTAGAAGAGGTAGATCTGGATTGAGAGTAAATAAATTTGACTCCTCTTTTGACTTTTTGGGTAGCAAGATGTAAGATTTTGGAAAACTAATTAGCCTACACGTATATCAGTTTCCTATCTGTAAAATGGGTGAAAAAACATTTGCTCTCTCTACCTTGCAAGACTGTTTTGTGGATCAAGTGAAATAATAAAGATTTTCCAAAAAACGTTAGTTTATCAAATTAAAATAAAAACAATAACTTTTCCATTCCCTCTCACACATCTTGCCCTAAAAACTTTAGCTAAAATCATTAGTTCTTGACCCATCAGCAATTGACAAGGAAAATACATTACATATTTTTTCAAGTTCACCTACAAAAATCAGCAGCTGCATACTAAATTATAAAGTGTATGTGTTTATATTTCATGATACATGTTAAAAGCTTTTCACTACTTAGTGTAGAATGATTAGAGTTTAAATTCATTTGCAGTTCTACACTGTTGGTTTTTAAAATAGCTGTAAAAGATTTCCAACTTTCCATACTCAACATCTTGAGTAAAAGAATTTTGTTTATTTCCTGTATGCAATCATGACTATGAGTGAACCTGCTTGTTTTATTATTTTGTTCTCTTCTACGTTCTATGTGTTTATCAGTCACTCTCACACCTCATTACCTGGAAGGATGCATCTCAGAATACACAATAAAGCATCTCTCAGAGGTCCCTGACTTCAACAAGCAACCAGTCGCTGTTTTCTCTGTTTCAAATGGAAATCAGTGTTATGTTAAGAATGCTGGACAATACTGTCAGTTGTCATCAGTCTTTCATGGAGAACATTCAAGACCAAATTAGAATTCGTCCTTGCCTGGCTAGTCTGTCTTTTACTTAAGAGAATTTGTTCAAGGAAATAATGCTAAAATTGGAACTTGTTTTTCACAAATTTTTTTTTTTAATTTCAAAACTCTGAGTAGCAGTAGGTTATGCTTTGCAGAAGTGACTGTTTAGTAGATGAAGCACTGGTTTTCACTGCAGAAGACTTTTATTCCTTGAAGCCTTGGAATACTTTAATCCTAAGAATCATTTGGATAGACTATGAGGTCCTTAAAGGAACAAAATATATATATATATATTATTCAGCTTTGTTTCTCCGGCACCTAACCAAGTGCTTGTTACATCCATAGGTAATTCCTTGTAAAATCAGGAATTTTAGGGAGTTCCCAATATCAATCACTCAGGTGACCTACTTCTAAACAATGTAAGCTTTTGGAATATTCTGCTCTCTCAAAATTGCGCCAAAGCATTTTAAGAACTAAATTCCCTACTGTCAAGCAATTCTCACTAGAACTATATGGTTACCATGTACATTATTCCAATTAAAAAATCTTAATTAAGCTGAAATTTCCAGTTAATGTGTATACTGGGATGTATATATAAATTCATTGTATTGTACAACTTGTCTTCAAGAAATTTTGAGAAAGTGTGGTCTTGTGCTTAATAGTGTGAATTGCCTGAATAAGATCACTTTATCATTTTCAAGTGTTACTGGTTTTTTTCTCTTTACATACTTAAAAGAGTTTTCTAGTCTCCATCTTGATTTTTAAAATGAATATTATTTTCATTTCAAAAGTGACTGCTTGTAGAAAATAATGTTTCAGTGGAAACTGGTATGTTATTGGACTGAGTAACATGGCTTTAAAGGAGCCTGAGACCAGGCCTAGTGTATGGGATTTTCAGCTGTTTCACTCAGCCTTTGAATATCCGCAAATACCCTTCCCTACATGGTTCCAGGTTACTGTTGCAATAGTTAGTTAACTCCAGTATTGATATTTGACTATTGACAGTTTTCAAGCCCAAACACTCCCTTTTCCCTTTTGCTCCACGTCTGGGAAAGCTAAGAAAGCCTGGGACACCTTCCTTTGGTGCCAGTGGGAAATTTAAACAGTGGAAGCTCTGATCTCTGTTTGTGCAGAAATCATGACAACCCTACCTCTCAACTGCAATAAAAGTCAAACAGTCTCCATCCTCTGCTCTTTCAAGCCACTTTTTAGACCTGCTTGGGAGTATGCCCTGCTCTCTCCAGAACGCCTCATTATGTGAGAAATAAACCTTTGCATACACTCTTGATACATGCATGAATATCATTAGTCCTGATATTCTAACCAAATTTGGGGTGAGGAATCATCACATTTTTACAAGATGACCACAAGTGTGCCAAGGAAAGACCATAATTCCCGAAGCAGACATAGCCACATGCATGAGCAGACATGAAATTCACAGAGGCTTCTAGGCAATCCTTTGCAAACTCTCACTTAGATGCTACATATGAGACAGCTGGTAGAAGCTTTCCAGAGAAACTTGAGATTTGCAGTAGCTTCCAAGTGAACTTGAAGAACCATCCACTTCAATTATATATTAATGGTGACTTTTCTGTGCTTTCCCCCCAATTCTTACAATGATTCTGTAAACTGCAAATTCCCTACCACCCCCTCCATTCTTGGAAGACATGGGGAACTTTTGCTTTCTGAACTGAACTCTTACTGATACACTCCGTCAATAACAGGAATATTTACGTCTCAGACGTACTCTGCAGATTGACAGAGTTGCCCCCTTATCTAATAGTCTGAGTCAGCAAAGTGAAATAGCATGAAGAAACCGGTGCCAATTTAAGAGAGAAAGCTACCACAGTAAATCCATAGGGTAGTTTCAGTGAAGAACCTAGGGGAGGCGAGCAGGCAATATTCCAGATGAGATCAAACCTAGAACCAGAGATGGAGCAGGAAGGGAATGAGATATGAGATATCACATGGAATTGAATCAGAAGATACATTTTTCAAACATCATGTCTTTGGCAAGTTTGTTGAACAATTTGCTGTTGGTGAGACCAACTGTTATTGGCCTACATCAAAATTTTCCTATCCTCTTTCTATTATCTTCAAAGAATCACTGGGATCCTAATTTACTCTGCTTCAACTATCATGCCCTGCATAATAAGATCTAGCTGGAATGGAATCCACAGAAATATCTAGGAGAAAAACCAGTTATGAGTTCTGAAGTAAGTACATAAGAGCAACTCCAAGGTCTAAAGGTAAAATATGCTTTTGTTGAGGAGTATCTATGGTTGATTTTCAGACAACCAAGTAGTGAAGCAAAGAATTTATGCATTTCTGGAATGCAGTCCTCTTGCTCTGGTTTGTATAAATCCTTTGGGCACTGTTACTGTGTTGCTGGCCAAACTGGCTTTAATGTCCATGCACCTCATGAGAGATGTCTGTCCCTAAGACTCTTTAAAGCTGCTGAATAATTCTTGACATTGTTTTTTAAGTTTTATACCATTTGAGTTTATACGTCTACAGAAATAAGCACCTCCCACCCTGGCCACGACTCCCCTGTTATGTTATTCATGAAAACTTTTACTATTGCTATGACCAGTTGGGCTACAAAATATACCAGTATCACTAATTAATGACTCCAATTTTCATTAATTTCCTCATATAAACATAGCCAGAATTTGTCTGCTTATCATTTTTTCCTCTTCTAAGCCTTAATAATATCTGCTTCCTCTTACAATCCAAGATTCATGGCTCCTTTTCTCTCAGCTAAGATGATAATATTCAATTCGTTCTGGTTTTCTTTTAGGTTATCCCTAAGGTAAAGAGAAGAGACTAGAAATTGCAGTGTTATCATGAGTTTCGAATCCACTGAAAGAGCTGGTATGGGAAAATGTGCAGAGGGGAATGATTTTGCTTATTGTAGGCTAAGGTCAGCTTGTAAGGTATTAGATAAAAATATAAAATAGCAGTGACCTCATTATTGTACATTTCTGCTGAGGCATTAGGTACACCTCTACCTTTGTCTTTGTGCTTAAAGATGAGGTTGTTGTTGGTAATTCCATCTGATTCCTGATTCTCAGCCTGGGGTTTTTGAAGCAGTGATGACATGAAAGATATCATTTAAGTTTCATCTTGGTAACAGTGAGTGACCAGAATGGCCAAAAACTAAATAAGACACAGGAAATTGATATTTGGTGACCAAAGTGTTAGAAAAAATAGCACAACACAAATAAATAAGAAATAAATCTTCATCCAAATACAAACATACTCACTTATATGCTTTTTGGTACAGACACATAAAAGTCATATTCACTCATACTCACCCTTTGACTCATGTACATTCACCTTAAATACATGAGAGACCAAGAAAGAAACACAGCTCCCCCAAATGCATTGCCTGAGACTGACAAATCCCCTGGGTAAGCACAAACATGTGTATATTTATACACTACTCCAGCATACACACCCACAAGCATTCTACAACTGTGCCACTACTAGCATTCAGAATCTTCAGTCACATAATAAGTCCACCATCTGTTATATGCACTTATCTGCAATGTAATTATGTAATGTGATCAATTTTATCCTTAAGTATTTTGTTTCTTTTCACTGATTAACAGCTCAGGTCCCATAGAAACTTATTTTGACAGTCTTATTGATGAAAGATTCACAAGAAAATTAAAATAAAAACTGAAGCACACTTAAAATTGCAGAGTGCAAAATATTGAATCAGCTTTTATGACCACAAAATTTCTAAGTTACTGTTTAGTCTTCTAGTACTCTTCTGAAAGTTGAATTTTCTTGAGTACTTTTAGAACAGAGCAGTCATTTGAATAATAGTATTTCCCCCTTTGCTTTGTATTATGGTTTTCATGAAATACTTTGAAAGCCAAGAAATATTTCTACACTAATTAAAGCATATAAACACTTCAGGCTAAGTGTAGACATGTGAAGTTGCTATTCAATTTTAAGAACTGAGTACTTTCAGAAAGAAATAAAAACTGTGGCATTAAATGTTATATGATTGAAAGAGATAAGAAATAAAAGGTCAAACATATGAAGTATACATTGAGAATTCAGGAAAAGCCCACAAACTTGTAGAAATAAAGATATTCATCTATAATAACTAAGACTATTGATATTGTTGGCTATGACATAACAATGTTCATCCAAAGGTCCTTTGTAAGGTTCATTCTAGGTTTTGCTTTGTATTAAAAAATGGAATTTTATATATGTTAATTATACTATTCCCCTGCTGGTTTTAGCACTAATGCAAATTCATAAGGCTTGATGTCCTTTCAAAGCAATTGGGATTTCAACCTTCAGTTCACCTATTGATGTCACTATGTCTCTAGGAAAACAAAGCCCAAGGCCCAAATATTATTTTTATATGCCATTCAACACCTATCTGAGAGTTAGTATGATTATAAATTATATTCAGAAGATTCCCTCTTGCATGTTTTCAGATTAAATCCCTGATATAAACATGTCAAAGTTCATGGTTGGTAAAGCATTATATTTCAGAACAGTCAGTGGACCATAAAACTGCAGTTAGACACAAACTGCTTTCCACACTGAAAAAAGCAAGAGCTACGTCTAAAGCAGAGATCCTACTCAGAAGTATCCTAACTGGACAACAAAAGCCACAAAAGGACTAAAAGATTAGGTAACCATTGTTAGCTGTATGTTAGCTTTCCATCTTGTGATCTCTAAGTAAAAACATCCAGATGGTAATAATTATTATATTTTTAACAATAATTAGTATTACCATTTCTGGAATGGCTTACTCAACTGCCATTTTCTCTTGTGTCTGGGAGAGAAGCTGGAAATGTATATTTCCCAGGCTTCCTAGCAACTGGGTTTCCAAATGTAAATCAGGTTTCACCATGTTAATATGCTCAGGTAATATGTGCAAAATGGAATTGAAACAAAGATCTTCCTATGACTTTGGGTTGCTGCTGCTGGCTAGCACACTCATGGAAACATAAGGCTTTCCTAAAGAAACTTTATAGTATCCGTTCTTCAGCTTCCTGGACATCCAGAAGCAATAGCAGCAAGAGTGGATTCCTGATTTAACATTCCTGAATAACAAATTTAATTGTACATTCTCCAGATTTCTCAGCCAGTTGGGAAGTAGTAGTTCTCGTCCTGACATAGTCCTAATGAGGGTCCAACAGTATCACCTCTGCATATTTCTGAGACTTATCTTAGGAAGTCCATAATAGAACCAGCTCCTTTGGCTCTTCCAATGAATTTGTAAGCTTCAAAATCCCTGAATTAAATCCCTATCCGCTTAAAATAGCTAGAGTGGTTGTTTCATGCACTGAAACCTCATCTTTTTGTTCTGTATACAGTTTACAATACAAACTGTGTGATATAGTGAAAAAGAGGCTTTACAATGGTATTTAAATCCTGATCTCATCATGTATTAGCTGTGAAATCATTTTGCTTTTCCCAGCCTCAGTTTCCTTCTTTCCAGAATAAGGATAATAAAAATTTCCTCTGGGGCTGAATATACCTGCATTACATTATACTTATAAATAAATATACTTTTATGCATAAAGCATAGAGCCTGGGCAAAAGACACAAATAGACACTTCTCAAAAGAAGATATGTGGACAGCCAACAGAAACATGAAAAAGTGCTCAACCTCACTAATCATCAGAAAAATACAAATCAAAAACCACATTGAGATACCACCTCTTACCCCAGTAAGAATGGCCATCATTAATAAAACAAACAACAACAGATGCTGGCGAGGATGCAGAGAAAAAGGAATGCTTCTACACTGCTGGTGAGAATGCAAACTAGTGCAACCTCTTTGGAAGACAGTGTGGCAGTTTCTGGAAGAGTTAGAAATTGACCTTCCATAAGACCCAACAATTCCCCTATTGGGAATATACAAAAAAGACACCTGCAAATACATGTTTGTTGTAGCTCTATTCACAATAGCAAAAACATGGAACCAGCCATGCTGCCCATTGATGCTGAACCGGATAAATAAAATGTGGTACATATACACAATGGAATAGTATGCAGTCATAAAGAAAGACAAACACATGAACTTTGCAGCAACTTGGATGGATTTAGAGTTGATCCTACTCAGTGATCTATCACAGAAACAAAGAGAGTACCATATGTTCTCACTCATCAGTGGACCTTGAACAATTATTATAACACTATAAGAAAGGGATTGGGGGTAGTGGGAAACTGCCAGGGGAAGGGGATGGGATTGGCAGTTGAGTGAAAGTGCTAGGGGAGGGAGGGGCACACCTCATCAACAAGGGTACCTACATAATCAACATTTGTATACCTAATCCTGAATTGTATCCCACATCTTTAAAATAAAAAAAAAGTTGACAGAGTTATAAAAAAACAAAAGCATAGACTCAGTACTCAAAATGTTAGTCCTCTTCACTGACATTTTCAGGTCATTCATATCGTCTCATTCAATGAATGTTAGATACTAAGAAAAGTGTATTTATTTTCCCCTTTTCTATTTACATATCCAATTTCATTTATCTTATGCTTCTATTATAACACAAATACTATTTTTCTTATGAATCTGAGTACCTACCAGATATATGTTACGTTATCAATAAATAAATTTACTTAATATATATGATAATTTATCAAAACAAAATTATCAGTTTTTAATACTGACTCATGTTTTCTTTCATGCACTATGTAAAGAATGTCAAGGAAAAACTATTCAAAAAGTCAAGATTTATAAATCAGACAACAAATAAGCTGTCTAACCATTGGGCTATTGTTTACTGTGAAGAGCTAAAAACTGGTGCTTGTTGCCTTTTCTTCCATTTTTCTAATACTTTAAACCTGATAATTTTTGAGGTAGGTATTAATAAGTAATTAAGAGTATTCATAGAGTCCAGCCACTTCTAACCATGTAACCCTAGACAAGTTTTCTAGCCTCTTTGAACTTCAGTACCAATATCCACGCATGAGGATAATAAAAATTCCTATCTGTTAAGTCTGTTGGAAGAATTAGATAAACCATTTGGTGTTGTTATTCCTTTTGACAATCTATACTCTGGAATCTCTTGTACCTAGTCTTAAGAGATGATATTTCCATACTCCTTTGTCTCGTTACCTTCACTGCAGTCAAATTCTTTCTACTTTCACTATGAACCCGGCAAAATGCAACAGCTTTCTTTAACTTTCTCCTATCTCTCCTCCCTTTCCTTAAGATTTTGAATTCAATATCGTGATTCCTTCCATCCAAGATATCCATCTGCCTTTAGAGCCCCCACTGTTCACCAGAAACAAAACACAAAGGGCATCTGTCCTAGTTGATTTTTCTTGCTTTCTGCACTAAGGAATGCCCCTAGGGGATGCAGCTCAGAAGCCTGTGCAATGATCTGCAGTCTGATTAGTTGTCCTTTGGCAGCCAGCTGGGTCAAGTTCCCCATTAGCAATTTTCAAGGGTTCAGTCCATCAAGACAAGATCAGATGAACATTCATCTTGATAAGCCAAGCTTGTTTATTCTCTCTTCCTGATAGACAACCCACTATTATTCACTCAATTCTTCAACGAAGACTTATGGGTGCTCTCTCTGACAAAGACTGAGCTGTGTTCTAGGCATAAAAGGGTGAATGAGGTACTTTCTCTAGTCTCAAGAAGGTCACAATAATCTAATATAGCTAGCCTTCATTAAATAAAGTCATATCTTGAAGTCCCTTCTCATTGGAAGCAATATATCTTTACCTCTGTTTGTTGACTTCATAAATGTCTAAACACAAATATATACATGGCCAAACTGCATTCCTCTTTATTCTGCTTTACGCGTCCTGACCAGGCCCTCTCTAGAACATTATTTGCCCTGTAGCTATTATTTCAGTAAAAATCTGGAAACTTCCTTCTCCTGTTTTTTTCTCACATTACTTGCATTTGTTTACCCAATATTTATCAGAGCTCTCAGAACTGTATTTTTTAAATCCCAAATTAGTGCTTCACATGCTTATTCTGGAATCCCAGACTCCCCCAGATCAGTACAGACTCTACTTACTTTTGAATCCAATAATTGTATTTTTATCAGGGCAAATCTTACCAAAAGAAAAATATGCTGAGGTCAACATGAAATGGTATGGCAGTTACCAGAAGGATTCAAAATACACACAAACATGTTCTCCATGCAGATGTTATAGTATCTGACATTTCACTACTAGAGATTCATTCCTATGCATGGTGTTCCTTACCATCTGCTGTAAGTGCTGGTAACATCACACTAATTCACACTGAAGAGTCAAAGGGTTATGTTCCAGCAAGGACTTCACTGCTATAGATACTTGAGTGGAGATATTTCTTCATTATTTTTAGTAATACTAATCAACCATTTATTGATTGTCTAATGCATAACAAGGTACTACACATTTCACAGTTCTATTATTTTATCTGTACAACAACTCTATAAGACAGGTGTTATTATCATCCATATTTTACAGATGAGAAGTTTAGGAGAGTAGTTAAAGAGCACTGGCTCTGAGAAAAGATTGAAATAGTTAAAATTTAGCATTCATTACTTACTGACAATGTGTCCCTGGAAAACGTGTACTTCTTTCACCTGTAAAACAAGGGCAATAGTATTTTCCTCCTGAGCTTTAGAGTAAATAAGTGCCTGACACAGAGCAATTTGGAAATACAGAGGTGATATCAGGATAGATAAAGAAATAATGATCAGAGGGCAAACAACTTGTCCAAGACACCGACAAATAATATACAGATAACCTAGACTATCTTCACTACAGTATGTTTTTTGCAAAGAGTATGCATGTCTCTATACCTCTAGGTCCTTCCAAAACAACTTGGGTAAATATAAAACAGAGAGGCAGTAGGCACTATAACAATTGCAACAGCAAACACAGTGAAAAAATAACTGATCTCCCTCAGAATGAGTCACTTTCATAGCCTGTGTTATTAAGATCAGCTTCGGACTCAGCAACAGTAGCCTCATTTCTTTTCCTGGCTCATGTAGACTGTTTTGCCAGTCAATCTGTGACACTAATTCTCGTCCATTAGGAACTCCATGAGTCAGTGCCATTGCCAAGGCTGAGTCATGTTGGATAAGCAATGATGCAGTCCTGAGACACTGGAGATAGCAATTAAAAATGACCTTTGTTAATGAATTAGATGTCTCTACACCACTGGCTACATACCTTCAAATTAGTATCAGCAGAGAAGGTACTGTCTGACTCATGAGGAGAAAAATGCAACTTTTGGGGAATATATAATTATACAACTGAAGAGAAAAAACAGAAAATAAGGCTCCTACTCATGCTGTGATTGGTACTGAACATAAACCTTCCGTTTTGCTTCTTAGTCTTTTCAATTTGGCACCATAGAGAGTTGTTTATTTCCAATTTGAACACTTTAAGTCTCCTTCTCTCTTATTGATCTTTTTTTTCCCATCTCACAATTTATATCACCCCCAGATCTAGTCTTTTGTGTCTGATATTTGCTAGAACGACAAAATAATCAAACAATTTTATAAAATTATGCTTTCTTCTACTCTCTCCTATTGCCTTCTGTAGAGACATGAAAGATTGTATCTTCATTTTTTTTTTATTTTAACAAGACTTTTTTTCCCATTACATTAAGGTTGTGTTATAATCTTCCCTAATGTTATTCTCAGGGTCTGAACAAATCTGATAATACAGTTCCCAAAGTAAGAAAAGGAAGTTGAAATTATCGACCAGTTTTCTCTTTACTGAACGTGCTGTTTTTGAAGAAAACCTTTCCTTTGGTAGGAAATACCAGTTGGTTCTGACAAACACGTGTGAAACTTCTGTCTTCTTGAAAATGCAAATATCTTAAAATTCACAACGTTTTTCACAGATTATAAGAAATTAGTTGAAATAGGTGTGCTCTTAAAGGCCAAACTTCTTGAGCTCTAGCTCTGGTTTTCCAGCTGTCTCTCCAGCATCATCATGTGGAAGTCCTGCCAAAACTTCACATTCAACTTTCCCAAAACTGAAATCTCCAACCTTCTTCTCACAGAAAAGAGCAGCTCCAACTGGCTTTGCAGATGTCTTCAGGTTCTCTGTCCCCCCTTACCACTGATACCTAATTCATCACCAAGTGTTGTCAGCTCTTCAAGTCAGTAGCTCTTGTCTCCGTCTCCACCTTCCCATTCTCACTCGACCCTCACCATTCGTTAAATGACCTATGCAGGGACCTCATCAATGGTCTTCTTGCCTCCTATAACAGCCTTAATGATGATTCTAGAGAGACAGCTGGAAAACCAGAGCTGGAACTCAGGGAGTTTGGCCTTTAAGAGCATGCCTATTCTAACTAATTTCTTATAGTCTGTGAAAAATTTTGTAATTTTAAGACTTCACGCAGTCACCAGCATTATCTTTCTGAAAAACAAAACAGGCCGGGCACAGTGGCTCAGGCCTGTAATCTCAGCCTTTGGGAGGCTGAGGAGGAAGGACTGCTTGAGCCCAGGAGTTTGACAGCAGGCTGGGCAATTTAGCAAGACTTCCCCTTTCCAAATAATAAATACATACATACATACATACATACATACATACATACACACATACATACATACATACATACATACAGAATAGTTTCCAGCTGCCTACAGAATGTTGTCAAGACATAGTCTGGTGTCTACCTTCCTCCCTGGTTCCATCTAATTACATGCTCCAGCCACACTGGAAAAAACTTTCTGTTGCCCAAACATACGTCACACTTTCTAATTCTCTTCCTTTGCTGATAGTGCTTCCTTGTCTCATTGGCTGGAACACTCCCTCCTTTTCAATGCCTCCCCTAACATTTCTTTTAAGAATGATCGCCGGAGCCCAGCAAGCCAAGGCTGCGGTGATTGGGAGCAGCCACTGCACTCTAGTCTGGGCAACAGAGTGAGACTCCAACTCAAAAAAAATAAATAAATAAGAGATGAAGTCTCGCTATGTTGCCCAGGCTAGAGTGCAGTGGTTATTCATAGACATGATCATAGTTCACTATAGCCTCAAAGTTCATAGTTCACTATAGCCTCCTGGGATCAAACAATCCTTCTGCCTCAGCCTTCATGGTAGCTGTAACGACAGACACATACCACTGTGTCCAGCTCCCTTCTCTAACTTTTTCAAGGTAAAATTATTCTTTCTCTTCTTAGTGCCCCAAGTGACCATTACATTTATTCCTAGCAGCCAGTGTGATCATTTTTGCAAAACACATCAAATAATATCATTTCCCTATTTAAATTTTAGACTTCTACTAACTCAAACTAATAGGTTAGGTCTTTCTAAATGTGGTGCGCAAGGCTAGTGACTACATTTCTAATCTCACATGCACCACTGTTTTTCCTGCTCTCTGTTCCCGTCACACAGTCTCATTTTTGTTCTGCAGAACTCTGAGTTCATCCCTTCCTGATGGCCTGTGCACTACTACTGTGTCTTCTGCCTGGAATACTTTTTTCACACATCTTAACATGACTGACTTCTTCAGGCCCTCAGAAGAACATTTCATGGAAACTAGCCAACATCAACTCCCTATTACAAAACTTTCTGAGTTTACTTACTAGAACTCATCATTATTGATATCTAAATTTATTTTATGTATATATTTCCTTTATGTTCTTGTCTGTCCCTTCCAACAACAGGTAAGCCCCTTGAGAACAGGATGCTTATTGCTTTGTGGATCACTGAATCCTTAGCACCTAATACAGAGCCTGATTAGTGTTTATAAAAAGAACTAAATGAAAAACACAGCATTTATCGGTATTATCCAATATTTCAGTAAGTTGCGTACATGTTCATCTTTCTCCCCAGACTGTAACCTTCTTGCTATCAGACACTATGTATCAATTATACGTACATTCCCCCACAGCAATACCAAATTGTTGTAGTAGTTATTCAATAAGTTTTCTGATTGGAATTGAATTAAATTGAGTAGCTCTATCTTTCACTGAATTACACTTATATCTCCAAATGAAAAGAACACTAGATTCATTGAGCTTGACCCCAGCCTCAGTTCTGTCACTTACAAGCTGTGTGACCACTGTCAAGTAAGTAGCTTAACTTCTCTGAATCCCTGATTGTTCACATGAAATATAGGAATAATAATAATGTATATGTCTGATTTTGCAGTAATTGTGAGGATTTTTTTCTCATTAAACTGCAAACTGTTCAGGGTGGACATAATAATTGCTACTTCTTTGCCTCATTTGTATATAATAGTCTCATACTGTGTGCACATAGATCAATCAATAATAGCTGTCATTTATTGAGTAGTTACTATGTGACATACTGTAATAAGCACTTTTCATATAATGCATCTTAATTTAATCCTTAGACCACCATGTAAAATCATATTTTGGTTCTCCACTTTATGGATGAGAAAAATTTGCCCTATAGAAGTTAAGAAACTTGCAAAAGGCCATACACTTAGTCATCAGAAGTGGTAGGATTTGATAGCAAGCGTGTGTGAACAAATATAAGTGATAATATTTATCATTTGCTTTAACTACCCAAAATCCATTCATTTGTTGAACTTCCTTGATAAATCTTGGTGTCTACTAGAGGCCCAGAAAATTCCTAGAGGCTTTTCCTTCAATTCTCACACTCATGATTCTGGTACAGCTAAGGAGCAAGCCCCGTGTTCTAAATTTGGCCATAGTCTCCCAGGACCGTGGGTTGTAATCAGGGTGGGAGCAAAAGGAGGAAAGAAAGATAGTTCATTGCTACTAACAATGGTTCTCATGCAAAATTGTTCTACAGTTTCCTGTCACTGAGAATTTCTGGGGTTGCCTTTTGTGTTCTTAGCCTGGTCCCACAGTTCTCTCTTCCTGAGAGTTCCGTGATAGCCTTCCAATAAATTGTTGTTAAATTGACCAGTTTCTGTTGTTAGCCCAAACAGGACTCCAACTGAAATAACACATGCAAAAAGAAAAATGATATTAACATATAATGAATTTTCAAAGCATTTAATGAAGAAACAATCAATACACCAATGAATGAATAATCCCTATTCGTATGTAAGAGTGTAAAATATTAAATAACAGGCTGAGTACTACATAAAAATGCATAGAAGAAATGCCACAAGATAGAATATGATTAATTGCCAAATTAATATCCCAGGCTGGAGGAGATCAGAAGAGAAAAACAACACAGCAAGCTTGAGTGATCCAGGGAGCCTACATAGCTCAATAAATACTCATTGAATGAAGTCCTGATATCATTCCCTAAGGCAAACCTGAGGAAACTAATGAATGCAATTCTCCTTCTCTCAGAGATGCAAAGGGTGGGCTGTTAAAAAGATTCAGCACACAGTAATTTGAACTACTCCTCTTCAAGACTGTGTAATTCAGCACAGAGATGTTCCAAAAAGATAAGTTTCTGCCACGGTGATCCTAAAACTTCCAGCCAACAAACTATATCAAGTGACCACAAGGTCCCAGACATCAGGTGAGGTGCTAATAACATATAGAGGAGTAAAATTCACATACCAGGAGTGTACCCTCTGAATGGAGAACGGAGACACAGACAGAGTATTATGAAAGCCATGTGTAATTGCAGATAGAGAACTATCTAGAGATTGAGGAAGCTCTCAGAAGGAACACTTTACCAAGATGGAAGACAGCAAAGGCTTTTGAAGAAAAATTAACTAGCTAGGTCTTAAAAGATATATAGAATTAACAAAGGAATAGGCAGGAGAAGGGCATTCTAGGATGAAGGGCCAATAATATAGCAAAATACATTATAAGCAAATAATATATGCCAAACCAACATGGTGTGTCCAGGTGTGATATAAGACAGACAGTGACAAGGGATTTAGGTCCAGAAACAAGCAAGAGATGAACCTTAGAGGGTCTGGGTTGTGATAACACTGTGGACACTGGGATATAAAACCCTAATTGACCAAATATGAGTCTCATGTACACCTTTGGAGGCTGGAGAGTAATCAGTGTCACTCAACCATATGCACTGAAAATGAAATTGGGTGATACCTGAAGAATTATCAGGGAGCTATTTACTGAAGAGTGAATAGATGCCAGGTGGAAAAGAGCTGATAATTCCTACTATTATTTCTCCTAAAGAGAAGTCTAAAATGGCTTCATAGCAATCTATTAGGCCTAAGTTCTCAATAATAATAACTTATGCTTCCTACTCTTGAATAGTAATTAAAGCTTCACAATGTGTACAAACCTGTATAAATCTTCTAGACTGTAAGCACCACCAGGGCAGGGACATTGTGTGTATTATAACCACCATGCCTAGGACATAGCAAGCGCTCAACTAAATTTGTTAAATAAAAAAATTAATGAATGCACATAATACCTTATTTCATTCTCAACCATCAATTTTATGAAGTGTGTCTATTCCCATTTCATAAATAGATAATTATGTGGGTAACTAATAAAAATTTGGTGGGGAAGTACAAGTTAGATTACTTCTTTTTTCTGGACATTTAATAAAAAATAAATGACTCAAAATTTAGAAGATGGAATTTTAATTATATTTACAAAAGAACTTCCTGACTCTAAGGGTTATAAAAATTAAAACTACTTTCCCAGAAAGACCATAAATCTCCTATTCCATAGATGTTTTAGGCTGAATAAGATGTTGGTTTAAATGAAGCCTGTTTTCTTCAAGGCAGGAAGATGGACACACTGAGCTTCAACAAATTAGTATATAATTTCTCTTGTAATGCTGAAATGTTTCCTAGAAACAGGAAAAACAAAAACACATCATTCTTAGTGGCTAGTTTCTTTTGCTATAGTGACACCTACTGTTATTGCCAAGTACTTTGTTTTTAAGAAAGAAATACTTGGAAAATAGCAATATGTTTATGTACTAACAAAAAAGGCTATTAGTGTGAACTTTTATTTTAATACTTAGGGATCTTTCCTAGAATATCAAAAATGAAATACGAAAAGTAAAGAATCAAGGAAAGTAGACTGTGTGAAAAGACAGACTTCATAGCTATTGGCATCCTTTTCATTTGAAGAAATTTTCTTGATATCCATATAGATACAGATATAGATATAGATACCCACAGAAATTTAGGTTAATATATAAGTAGATATATGTAGATAAGGGTATCTATATCTGTTCTCAGTTTTCCTGCCTAGTCTGCCACAATATCATAAAACTACAATAATTAATAAGAATAATCAGTCATTATGCATATTTTGAAGAGAAGACTAGGCAGGAACTAAGAACAGAAAGAAATGCAAGGACAAGAAGAAATGCAAGCAAGTTGGCAGAGATATTCTACACCTATGCAAAAATAATAATATCAGTATACAAGAGTTTTATCTATTACAGTCTAAGATGATTTGGAAGAAATGACAGCTTCCAACTTGGGTCATAACAGAGCACTTCAAAATAGATAAGAAATATGAACCAGATTTTTTGTTGTTTGTATTTGTAGAGACAAAGAAGAGCACAGAGAATATTCTGGGTAGAAGGGAAAAGTCAAGACTAGAAACCAAAGTGTAAAGTCAAGACTTGAATATGCATTTAGAGACCATGCTTGGATTTGTTTTTCTCAGAGATCCTAGAAAGTTTGCAGGGTTATGTTGGAAATGGTAGATTCATAACTTGCCATGAAGTGTGATAAATGCCAAGCTAAGCAGTTGGCACTTCATTCTATTTGGTGATAAGATTCTGAAAAAATCTGAGCATGAAGATGATGAGATGAAAGTAGTATTTTAGGAATAAGATGTATGGAAATATAAAAGACCATAAAGGACAGAGACCTTCATATGACCAGCTGAAGTTTGTTGTAGTGGTACAGGTATGAGACTGTAAGGGTCTGAAATAGGTCAGTTTTGCTGACGGTGGTAAGAAGAAAGTATGAATGTGAGAGATGCTGTCAAGATTGAATTTAAAGGATTTGGTAACTAGCAAGGATCGAGGTGTTTGATTTTAATGTAGATGCAAGCAACAAAGAGCAAGAAAGCAAATAGAATGACTGATCGATTAGTGTACCACAGATTCAACCTTTCAGGATGACACCCAATGAGGGGAGTGAAGTAAGCACCTCTAAAAGAGAAAAAGAGTAACAGCAAAATTGTTAAGAATAGAAGAGCTGGAAATTACACAGAATGTGCTGAGTGGTCATTTTGTTACATAGAATGAAAGGATACTCACTAAATAGTTAGTAATGACTGCAAGAGTCAAATCAATTTGTGCAAAATCCAAGCCGTCTACCAGAAAAAGACAGAGAAAAGAAGAAAAAAAATAAGCAAATGGCAAGCAGCCAAGATGCCAAGCAACAGGAGTGGCAGAGAAGAATAGAGGCATTGGAAGTGACAAACAGCTGTTACTCTGGCAAAAGAGAAGAACAGAGTTAGCAATGGAGAGAGAAATGCTAGCATAACTCTAAAGTCCATCATGACTACAAAATTAAATGTACATCATTTTATCACCATTATGGAAACTTTTTGGGGATAAAAATTAAGAACCCATATAGTCACAAGTCCAGATTTACTTATGAAAGCAACAGATAGAATGCTAGAGTACTGACATCTAGGAGTGGAGGAAGGAAAGAAATCTAGTGAAAAGATGATCCAAGCCAAGGCCTTTGCTGTCTACTTTGTGGAAATTCTTTCCTCCAGATTTCCCCATAGCCCACAACTTTACTCATTCAGTCCCTGCATAAATGTCATTTTCCTTACCTCTTCAGCTAAATTCACCACTCATTCATCCTAATTCTTTTTTTTTCTTAGAAACTGATGTTTACTTTCCATCATCCTTATTTCCACATTGCTTAAGAGACTGTGGAAAAACAGCTTAAGACCACTCAGCAGTTGTCCCTACCCATTCAGTGGCCTGAGCAGTGAGAGCTGCAGACCAGTCTTCTGTGGCAGGCTGAGCACTCCAGTCTTCAGTAGGAAGCTGCTGAATTGGCACAGAGGGCACCTGCACACCTTCAGGCTAGTCTGCATCCTCAGGTTGAGTAGCAGTGAACTCAGGAGATGGAGCAGTCCATTCACACTGAAATTCTTTTTTGGTCGCAGCTTTTTCAGCAACAGCCTATTCTTCCTTTTCAATCTCTTCAGGATCTCTGTAGAAGTAGAGATCAGGCATAACCTTCCACAAGTGTTCACAGGAGATGGTGCCACGCATGCGCAGAACTTCCAGAGCCAGCATCCACCATATCAATATCAGACCTACTGAGTGAACTCCCTTGTTGTTGCACGGGATGGCAATGTCCACATAGCACAGAGGAAAGTCTGTGTTACACAGAGCCATGGTGGGCAGGTTAACATAAGATGCCTCTGTGAGAGGCTGGTGGTCAGCCCTAGGATCAGTAACCACCAGCATACGGGGCTCCCAGAAGGCTGCCTGGATCTGGCTAGCGAAGGTTCCAGGAGTGAAATGGCCAGCAATAGGAGTGGTTCCAGTGGCAGCAACAAACTTCAGTACAGTCTGCTAGCCAGTATTCCTGGAGGATATGGCAGGGTTTTTCATGGCACAAGCTGCAAGTCAAAGCTTCTCCCAGGTCCTCTTCAGATTTATAATGCAGATGCCATCACTCTTCCTTTTATAGATGTATTGTTCCATTTGGAAGTCAAGGTTGGTACCACCTAAGTGGATTCCTGCTGCAAGGAATTTGAGGACATTCTCCCTCTTCATTTGCAGGAGGTCAAGGGTTCCGGACATTGTGAAAGCTTCCCTTTAAGTTACTATGGGGATTCAGAACAATGCCATTTGGACCCCTCTCTGGGTAGCACAGAAAGGCTCATCCCAATTCTTTATAGAACTTACCACTATTTGAAATTATATTTTTGCCTTTATTTTTAAATATTTTTTCTGCCTTGACCTACAATGCAAGTTCCTTATAAGCAGGCATATTTTATGATTGTATTCTATAGCTTTGAATGTGTCTAAATATTTGTTGAATGAACATATAACCATATTTTTACATTGATGTTCTAAACTCACATGAAACTTGGCTGAAATTCTGCACACAAATATTTGTTGCAGCTCTATTCACAATAGGGAAAACATGGAACCAGTCGTGCTTCCCATAGAAGAGGGACAGGATTAAAAAATGTGGTACATATACACAATGGAATATTATGCAGCCATAAAGAAGGACAAACATATGGACTTCTCAGCAACTTAGATGGATTTAGAGTCTGTCATACTCAGTGATCTATCACAGAAACAAGGAACAGAGTACCATAAGTTCTCACTCATAGTGGATCTTGAACAATTATCATGATACTTAGAAAGGGATTGGCAGTAGTGGGAAACTACCAGGGGAGGGGGGTTGGGTTTGGCAGTTGAGGGAAACTGCCAGGGGAGGGAGGGGGCATACCTCATCAACAAGGGTACCTGCATTATGAACATCTGTATACCTAACCCTGAATTATACACCACATCTTTAAAATAAAATACAAAGAAATTCTGGAGACTTCCGGCAAGATGGCAATGGGGCAGTTTGGTCTATGAGACCCTCCGCGAAAGAGAACACACATAAAGACTCTAGCTCTCCCGTGGGGGACGGCAGCTCCCATTGTCGGCAGCCTGCACTCCGAATGGTGCTCGATCAATGCCTCAACCACCTTAGACTTCTCAGTCGCACCAGGACTGGCTGCCAATGCCGCCATAGCCGCCGTTGCCCCACCCATGCCTGAGGTGACCCACAGCACCAGACAATGAAGCCTCCCCAAACACACTCTACTGAAACTGCCACTGCTGCTGCCACTGCCACACCCTACCCCTCACCTGGATCCAGGTTCATGGAGCTCCTTTCACATACCATGAAGCAGAGGCTGCAACAGCTGCTACTGTTGCCTGCTCCCTCCTGTCCTGGGTGGCCTCCAACTACCGCCCTGCCCAGCTTGCATTGCCTAGCAGTCTCCAGCTGCTGTGGAAAGAGATCGACTGGAGCGGTGAGATCAGCACCACCTGCTTGGGATTCAAGGTAATAACATCAAAATGGGAAGGGCAGAAGCTCCTTCCCATTGCTAAATAGACACAGGCCAGATCTGTGTGGCCGACTTGGCAGGCAGCCCAGATCTGAACCATCCTCCACAGCAGGCCAGGGGCAACTGGCCCTAACTGTGAACAAATCTACCAGTCTGCAAAGACAACTAGAAATCAGAGCTGAAGAGACATTGGACCTAAAGAAAAAGTCTCAGAGTGTGCTTGGTTCCCTGTTTTAAATTTTTTTTATTCTTTGTCTGTTTGTCTTACCCATCTTGTTTTCTTTCTCTTATTACCCTTATTAATAATGTTTACATACTTGCTTTGGTTCTGTTAGTTTACTGACTTTACTCTTTTTTTTCTCTGTAGTCCCCATCTTTGTATAGAGGAATACACATCAATAAGGAGGTTGGATAGCTTGTATGTTTGCATGATTGTATGTTTTAGTTTTTTTGTATGGTTGTTAGTTAGTTTGTATTTGTTGTTATTGTTTTTCTTTTTACTTGCTTCAGTCTTTGTGTCTCTTTTCATTTGTTAGTCGGTACGTTTGTCTGTTTTTCCTCTTACTCCTCTCTCTCTCCACCTCCCTATTCCCCCCACTCCCTGCTCCATTCTTTTCTCTTTTTTAACCAAATTTTGCTTTCAGGGAGTAAACCTATAATCCCACTGCATGGACAGATTGCAAGGCAGTGGCAAGTGGGTTTCAGATTATCCATACACCTGTCAGAGGATACTGGGATCTGTAGATAGATTTTGAATCACAGCTCCCCCCTTAATTAAATCTCAAAACTGCAAAAAGTACTGCCACAAACCTACAGTCCAACTCCAGAATTGAACAAAGCAAGAGGATATACATAAGGAAGAATAGGATATTGAACCAAAAGAAGTAAAAACAATCCCATCGACCATGAAAAACAGAATTAAAGAGGAGGGGGCAAAGTAGGCGGAAGAAAATCTACACAAATGAAGAAAAACCAAAAGAAGAATATGGGTCTCTCACAGACCCCTGGGAGGTCAGACAGTCAGAAAACAGACTTCAGAATGCAAACAATGAAGAGCCCCCAGAATGACTGTCTCAAACTACAAACACAGACATCAAGTCATTAATAGAGAAAAGAAAAATAATTGAGGAGAGACAAGAGGAAAATAGGATGGAGTTGATTACTGAGATAACAGCAGTAAAGAATACTGTGATGGAAATAAATAACAAACTAATAAGCACGGAAAGAAGAATTAGCCAAGCAGAAGAAAGAATCTCAGAGCTTGAAGACCAAAATACAGAACTAACCCAAACTATCAAAAACATAGAAAAGAAGCTTAAAAAGACAGAACAAAACCTTCAAGAGATGAACGATTACTTCAAAAGATGGAACCTAAGAGTAATTGGTCTTCCTGAGGCAGAAAGAAAGACAGAGACCACACTGGAACAAACATTTCATGAAATTATTAAAGAAAACTTCCCTCATCTCACCAGTGATGCAAAAATTCTAACACAAGAGATTCAGAGAAACCCTGCAAGACAGCAAATGAGAAGACCAACTACCAGACACATAATAATTTGCCTAAACAAAGTAGGTATAAAAGAAAAAATTCTAAAGGCAGCAAGAGAAATAGGTCAGACTACCTACCAGGAAAGATCAATTAGAATAGCAGCAGATTTATCTACAGAAACACTTCAGGCTAGGAGAGCTTGGAGACCAATCTTCAAAGTTCTCAAAGATATACAATTTCACCAAGAATAACCTACCCAGCCAAGCTAAGCTTCATCAGTGAAGGAGAATTAAAATCTTTCCCAAACATCCAATCCCTAAGAACTTATGCAGCCTTCAGACCACCTCTATAAGAAATATTTAAAGTATTTAACTCAGAAGAAAAGGAGAAAAGAATTAAAATGTTCTTCACAAGAATACAGGGAAAAGATGGAAAACACACATGCATCAACCCAAAAAACAAAAGAAAGACAACAAATAAACAGGAAAAACAACAACTCTATAAGAACCTCATGACAGGGAAAAACCACCACATTTCAATAATTAGCCTGAATGTAAATGAGCTAAATGCACCACTGAAAAGATACAGAATGGTGGACTGGATAAGAAACCATGACCCCATTATTTGCTGCATTCAGGAGACCCATCTCACTACAAGGGACGTACACAGACTCACAGTTAAAGGATGGAAAACGAGTTTCCAGGCCAGTGGATCACAAAAGAAGGCAGGAGTTGCAATCTTAATATCAGACAAAATAACCTTTAAGCTATCAAAAATTTAAAAAGATACAAAAGGACACTATATAATGATAAAAGGTTCAATCCATCAACAAGATATATCCATCCTTAACATATATGCACCCAACACAGGAGCACCAGCATTTATAAAACAACTACTAAATAAATTGAAAAAAGATATTGACTCTAACACTATTATAGCAGGGGAATTAAATACCCCACTGACAGCTCTAGATAGATCATCCAGGCAAACAGCCAACAAGGAGATCCAGAACCTAAACTTGACACTCGACCAGATGAACTTAATAGATACCTACAGATTATTCCACCCAACCACCAAAGAGTATACATTCTACTCATCACCACATGGAATATACTCCAAGATTGATCACATTCTTGGCCATAAACCAAGCATAAAAAAATTCCACAAGCTTGAAATTTTGCCATGCACATTCTCAGACCACAGTGGAATAAAAATAAACATTAAAACCAACAACGTTTCCCCAAAACCCACAAAGACATGGACACTAAACAGCATGATGCTGAACAACAACTGGGTCAACACTGAAATCAAAGAAGAAATTGAAAGATTCCTGGAAACAAATGAAAATGAAGAAACATCTTACCAAAACCTCTGAGATGCTATGAAATTAGTTGTAAGAGGGCAATTCATATCACCACGAGCACACATCAAGAAAATGGAAAGATCACAAGTGGAGAGCATAACAAACTACCTAAGGGAGCTGGAGAGAAAAGACCACCAAAACCCCAACTTTAGCAGAAGAACCCAAATCACAAAAATAAGAGCCTAAATACAGGACATAGAAGACAAAAATACCATAGAAAACTCAACAAAACAAAAAGCTGGTTCTCTGAAGAATTAACAAAATTGATGGGTTCTTAGCCAGATTGACCAAGAAAAAGAGAAAAAAAACCCAAATAAACACAATCAGAAATAAAAAAGATCAAATCACAACTGACCCTGAAGAAATACAAAAAATTATCAGAGATTACTATGTATACCTATGTGGAAACAAACTTGATAACCTAGATGAAAAGGAAGACTTTCTGACATCACACAACCTACTCAAGTTGAAACAAGAAGACACTGAGACACTGAATAGACCAATAACAACCCAGGAAATTACTCTGTCATACAAAAACTACCTACAAAAAAAGCCCTGAACCAGATGGCTTTCCAGCAGAATTCTATACAACGTACAAGGAGGAGCAGATACCAACCCTATTGAAAGTATTCCAGGCTATTGAGAAAGACGGAATTCTCCCCAAATCATTTTACAAAGCTAACATTACACTGATACCCAAACCCAGTAAAGATCCAACAAAGAAAGAGAACTACAAGCCAATATCCCTTATGAACACAGATGCAAAAATTCTCAACAAGATTCTAGCAAATCAGAGCCAAAAACACATCTCAAATATCATCCACCATAGCATAGTAGGCTTCATCCCCAGGATGCAGGGCTGGTTCAACATTCACATTAAATACGTGAACAGATGTAAAAGCAAGACCCACATGACTATCTCATTAGAGACAGAAAAAGATTTTGATAAAATCCAGCATCCCTTCTTTATAAAAACCCTCAAACATCTAGGTATAGAAGGAACATACCTCAAAATAGTATGTGCCATCTGTGACAAACCCACAGCTAGCATATTGCTAAATGGTCATAAACTAGAATCATTTCCCCTGAAAACTAGAAAAAGACAAAATTGTCCACTCCCACCCCTCTTATTCAACATTGTGTTGGAAGTCCTAGCTCAGGCAATTAGACAAGAGAAGGAAATCAGGGGTATCCAAATAGGAAAAGAGGAAGTCAAGTTATCCCTCTTTGCTGATGATATGATCCTATACCTTGAAAATCCAAGAGAATCTGTCAAAACCCTGCTTGCACTGATAAAGGACTTTTGGAAGGTCTCAGCGTACAAAATATATGTGTAAAAGATAGTTGCATTTCTCTACACCAACAACAAGCAGGCAGAGAACAAAATAAAGTGCACAATCCCATTCACAATAGCCACAAAAAAAAAATGAAATACCTTGGCATCTTCCTAACCAGAGATGTGAAAGACCTTTACAATGAGAACTACAAAACACTGCTCAAAGAAATCCAAGAAGACACAAACAAATGGAAAAATATCCCATGCTCATAAATAGAAAGAATCAATATTGCTAAGATGTCTATCCTACCAAAGGCAATCTACAGATTCAACGCAATACCCATTAAGTAACCAACATCATTCTTCTCAGACCTGGAAATGACAATACAGAAATTTATATGGAAACATAAACGACCACGAATAGCCAAAACAATCCTTAGCAAAAGAAACAAAGCAGGAGATATCACACTTCCAGACTTCAAACTATACTATAAGGCTACAGTAATCAAAACAGCCTGGTATTGGTACAAGAACAGGCCCATAGACCAATGGAACAGGATATAGATTCCAAAAGCAAAGCCTCAATTCCTCAACCAACTCATCTTTGACAAAGCCTCCAATAACCTCCACTAGGGAGAGGAGAAACTATTCAGTAAATGGTACTGGGAAAACTGGCTGAACACATGCAGAAGATTGAAAAAGGACCCCTACCTATCACCATATACAAAAATTAGCTCTAAATGGATCAAAGACCTAAACGTAAAACCTCAAACTGTAAGAACCTTAGAAAATGCAGAAGACACTCTTATGGAAGTTGGAACTGGCAACCGATTCCTGATCAAAACCTGAAGTGCCCAGGCCATAAGAGATAAGATAGACAAGTGGGACCTCATTATACTGACAAGCTTGTGCAAAGCCAAAGAAACCATCAAGAGAACTAGGAGACAGCCCACAGAATGGGAAAAAATATTTGCCAACTGTATATCTAACAAAGGCCTAACATCTAGGATCTACAAGGAACTCAAACACACCAAAAGGAAAAAAACAAACAGCCGCTTTAAAAGGGGGGCAAACAACATGAATAGACATTTCTCAAAAGAAGATATACAGACAGCCAACAGACACATGAAAAAGAGCTCAGTCTCACTCATCATTAGAGAAATGCAAACCAAAACCACATTGAGATACCACCTTACCCCTGTAAGAATGGCCATCATTAATAAAACAAACAACAACAGATGCTGGCAAGGATGTGGAGGAAAAGGAACACTTCTACACTGCTGGTGGGAATGCAGACTAGAACAGCCTCTTTGGAAAACAGTGAGGCAATTTCTGAAGGAACTAGAAAGTGACCTTCCATATGAACCAGCAATTCCCCTATTGAGAATATACCCAGAGGAACTCAAATCATTCTGCAGAAAAGATACCTGCACACGTATGTTTGTTGCAGCTCTATGCACAATAACAAAGACATGGAACCAACTGTCTTGCCCATGAAAGCTGGACTGGATTAAAAAAATGTGGTACATATACACAATGGAATATTATGCAGCCATAAAAAAGGACAAATATGTGGACTTTGCAGCAAATTGGATGAATTTGGAGTCGATCATACTCAGTGATTTATCACAGAAACAAAGAACTGAGTTTCATATGTTCTCACATATAAGGTCAGCTTGAACAATTATAATGCTATAAGAAAGCTATTGGCAGTAGCGGAAAACTGTCAGGGAAGTGGGGGTAGGACTGGCAGTTGAGAGAAACTGCTCAGGGAGGGAGGGGCATACCTCGTCAACAAGGGTACCTCCATGATCAATGTTTGTATACCTAACTCTGACTTGTACCCCCCATCTTTATAATAAATAAATACATTTTTTTAAAAAAAGGAATTCTGACTCAGCCATCTATAGGTTTATAGTGGATATGTGCTTTCTTTCTTCCTAGCATATTTTGGAGAATGTTCCATCCTTAGTCTCTGTCCAAGTGGCTCAGGAATCTGACCCTTCCAGCTTCGAGGGTGACACCTAATACAGGATGAGTTTACTCAGAGAACCCAATCACCTTGCTCACCTTGGTTATTCATAGATTGGCATGGAATCCAAATGCAGTAAATTCAGTCTCATCTCCAAGACTTTTTGCCAGAACTATCAAATTGGTGTATTTCTGGGAATCACTATAAGTAGAGTGTAAGCATACAGTGCTCAGTAACAACTTTTGCTACCACATAGGAAGAAGCTGTCAGAAAAATAATCTAACTAGAAGGGAAAAACTGAGAAAATTAATAAAAAGATTCATTTCTAGTGGCATGGTTTGATTTCTTGGGCTAAAAGATGCCAAAATGTTAACCGTTTCAATTTTCCATTAACATGAGACAATAAAAATTCATATTTAAGCTAGTTTGGGTTGGATTTCTCTTACTTGTGGAAGAAAGCTTAACTAATGAAATTTGTGAGAGATTGGGCAAGTCTCATTTCAATTACATACTGAGATATGGGTGAGTGAGGAACAATTAAGGAGATAATATTGCAACATGTCTTACTCTAACCAGGCTACCATTAAAAAAAAATCTAGGTGGCTTATCAACAACAAATTTATTTGTCACAGTTCTGGAGGCTGG
Organism: Carlito syrichta; assembly: GCF_000164805.1. NCBI lineage: Eukaryota > Metazoa > Chordata > Mammalia > Primates > Tarsiidae > Carlito > Carlito syrichta. Next base: position 194,304 of record NW_007248742.1, read on the forward strand.
GAGGTCCAAGATCAAGGCAGATTCAGTGTCTGGCAAAGGCCAGCTTTCTGGCTTACAGACAGTACCTTTTTGGATTATTCTCACATAGCAGAATGGGAAAACAAGCTAAGGGCACCAATCCCTTTCATAAGGTCTCCTCCAGTATGACCTAATTGCCTCCTAAAATCCCCTAATACCTCCTAACACCTAACCTTGGGGGCTAGGATTTCAACACGTAAATTTGTGGAGGAGTGACATAGACAGACCACAGCAAACTGTAAACATGGATTCTATCACAGAAATCCTAGCCTGACTCAAGGGACCAATGGCATATATTTGAAACTTTAGAAACGTTGTACCCTGACCTAATCTACACAATTAATATATCACACTATGTACAGACACCCTCTTGGAGTATGAATTCCTTCTCTCCTAAGCTAAAAGCAAAGACTAAAGTTTTAAAAAGTTATATTCACTCTGAAAGAAAATGACTACCTGTACCTGACTTGAGAAGAACTAGCCCTGGAAATGGCTATTGGATCAGTACAGTGTTCAGTCCTCCACATTACTTGACATCAAAAGGGCAGCTATTCATTTATCATTTTTAGTCACCTAAATATTGTTGAGCATGATTGTACCAAGTAATGATGTGATCAGTTCTCAGTGAGAAGATGAATGTATTTTCCTATCATGATTCAAAGTTAACTGAAAATAAATTTAAATGAAAATATCAGAAAATCCAATTAATGTATCAACAAGTATTTTCTGAAGAGTAATTTGATATTTTAAAGTAAAACACATCAGAGAAGGCTAACAACAAAAGCTTGATAGAAAGACAGAAAACTCTGAAGCTAAAGAACTATAGAGAGTTTTTTAATGGATCTAGAATGAGGCCAAACCCCCACTCATCTTCTAAAATCCAGCCCAAATGTCATTTCCTCCTTCCCGGCATCTTCCCCCAAAAGAGTTATTTCCTTCTTGGTCATGTTTTTTCCACAGATTTTGACACTCTTCACAGTAAAGTAATTATTTAATTTTGTTTTCTCACTTATCTCCTTTACTCCAATAGTCAAATTGTGACCTTCTTAAAAGCTATGTAAACCTAAAACCTTCCGTGTAAACCTAGAACCTAATACAAAGCCAAGAATTAGGCAGGTGAGTAATGAGAAAATGATAGCCAAATTAATGGGTGTCTATTTGAAGTGTTCTATGCTGCTGTTCAAATGTATCTATTTTGGTAAACTCTACCCATTATCTAGCCAGTGAGTAAAGTTCACATAGAATTCTTAAAGGATTAAAGTGAATTGATTGCTCTAACACTTGCTAATCTTAAATTTCTCATAGCTTGGAAAATATCATCATCTTCGAGCTTCCAAAGATATTTTATCCTTATTTCTTTGTTTTGTTTTGAGTCGGAGTCTCACTCTGTCACCCAGACTGGAGTGCAGTGGCCGCTCCCGGCCACCGCAGCCTCGACCTGCTGGGCTCTGGCGATTCTTCCGCCTCAGCCTTCCGAGTAGCCGGAGTTACAGGCATGCGCTACCACGCCCAGCTGATATTTTGTTTTGTTTTGTTTTATTGTAGAGATGAGGTCTCGCTCGAACCCGTGGGCTCAGGCAATCCACTCACCTCAGCCTCCCAAAGGTGCGGGATTACAGGCTGAGCCACCGAGCCCGGTTTTATCCTTATTTCTAACAGTGTGAGCTAATTCATGGATGATATTATGAATGGGAAACATTTTTTGTGTTTATATCATCTTTTCATATGTTTAGTGAGAGTTAATTTCAAAACTATATGCTTAACTGAAGATAGCAAATCTATTCTACTGCTATAATATTGAACAACTCACCCTGAGGAAGCAGGGTTACTGTCTGTTAATATTTTTAGCATTTTCCTCTTCCCATTGTTACCTCATTGATTCAACTAATGGACCAGAATGTTTTTCAAAATATGAAATGTTATTAAGCAGAGTTCTTAGGAAAGTTGATTCATCTGAAGGAATGCTATAAGAGTTCTAAATTCATTTCAATATTAAAGATGCAATTTCTATGATGTTAGTTATACCTAGAATTCTATTCAAAGTCTAATGTTACAGAAACCTGGAGGGAAGTACGAGCAGAGGTCACATTTACAGGATTGTCAATACAGAATAATGAGCAGTTAAGAGTACAGGCTTTGAAATTGGCATGCCTGTGCTAGAATCCATCACTTATAGATATGTAACTTGAACTTTATATCTAGCTAAAAGATATTCTAGAACATCACTTCCAGCTTTGTGAGACTGCAGACACCACGGAACTTTAAGAGTTAAGTTCTTGGTACACAGCAGTTTATAAATACATTTTATTCAATAATTATAAACAAAGGCATCATCAGATTTTCAGATTTATTCTTTTCTCAAAGCAAATGGCAGCATACTTTTGTGTTCAATTGGTACTGAAAAGTTGGCAGTTGCTAAAGAAAAGACACTTAAATTCACTGCTTACTTTCATATCTTTGCTATGAAAGCTTTTAAAAATAATTCTCTTATCTATATCTAAGCTTCTTTGTACCCTTCTATTGTATGACTAAAATCTTTCAAAACCATTTCCCCAGTCCTTTAATATTCTAAATGTCTGTGCAGAAGTCAAGCTTATGCATTTAAAATTGAGATTAAATTCCCTGAATATTTTTGGCATTGCAGAGTTCTGTCACTTTCATCACGGTTCAGCACCAATGCCACTGGATAAAGTCATTTTTTTTTTAAGTGAAAATATTGCAATGAAAGTGAAACTGAATGATATGTGGGACGTGCATCTGTAATAGTGACAGAGCTTGAAGCAGTCTTACTTGATATGACAGAGCATGTAATGCACCTGAAATTGGGCACCATGTAGTGACTAAGAGTTTCAATTTTCTGAGTCTTATAGAATCTGTATTGTTTGACAGCTCTGTTTCACACCAATGACTGGTTCCATAATGCTAACGAAGTACAAAGATGAGAAAATGTCACTAAAAAAAAAAGAATGCAAAAATGTATGCAAGCTTCAAGCTTATAAAACCTAATTTCCTATGGGAAATTATCATTTTTCATATTGTTATGACATTCGCAGGGTACTGCAATTGCAAAATTCGGTTTTTCTCCACACATACAATGAAAAGGTCATTCAAGGGCAGAGATTGGGGGTGGATAATGAATGTGACAGGGTGCTGTCAGACTAGTTTGCGATCCCCATGCCTTTTTCTACCACTTCTCTACCACACCCCCTACCTTTCCTGTTAAAATTCAGGATTGTCGCACTCACAGTAGAGATGTTTTTACCTAATGGGTGAGTTGAGCTGCTAGCAAGGCTAAGATATATGACCAATCTCATTGGTCATTTCCTCCACCAACTCCCTGGCAACAACCACAGAGTGAAAAATTAAATTGTACCACTCTGCATATAAAAATGAGAATCCAGCTCACTTTCAGATGGCATTTCTTTGTCCAGTGTGATTATTTCTTCCTCCCCTGCTCCAGTTAAATTATTCCAAGCCCTACCTGCCATCCTCCACACCTGTAATAAAAAGAGGTCCATCTCCCCTGGACACCTTATTGTCCTTCCAGGAGGAAGTTCCCAAGGACATGTGAAAAGGTAACAGGGATCAGAATTATTTAGCCTATTCCACACTGCCTTTGTCTTCTCTTTTGTTTCCAGTTTTCTCCCCGCTTTGGGCAAATCTACATTGGCACCATAGGTCCCCCTGCTTTTCTAGCCTCTCGATTCACAATCGTTCTCTTTCATGTGCAGCCACTTGTCAAACTGATAAATTACTGGCATACTGGTAGCTATTCCTTTGACTTGGCCTCAGAGACCTGTCTTCTGAGAAGCAGCCCTGAGGTAAGTTTTCTGTCATTTCCTACATGTCATCCTCTTGGTCTCACCCTTTGGTCCTAAAATATTGGAGTGAACACCTGTTCTCTAATCCTTACCAATAATGACTCATAACTGAACAGTACTTCTTAATGAGTCAGTGTATTATGATATACCGAACATAGACTTTGAAGTCAATTAAAGGTTCAAAATCCTGACGCAGGCTTTAATTAGATATCTGACCTTGGCAGATGTATTCAACTTTCATGATCTTCAGTTTCTGCACCTGAAAAGTGGGAGTATTAAAGCTGTACCTATAGAGTGCTAAAATAAAGATTCAGGTAGTATGTATTGGATCTATGCCCCAAAACTGGGTTTTCTGTCTACAAAATACCTTTCATTTTACACTTTACTGTCTTTCAACTTCCTTCCTGGAAGAATGAAGGATTAGAAAGGTCTTATTTTCCATCTGTTAAATATGGTGCTATTTTGTATCCAGATAAACATATTTGGCAAGATTGCTGAAGTACTCACTGTAATTCAATGGAAAGCATGTACTATATTAAATATCTTTTCCCTGGTGATGATACTTGTGCTTTTGAAATTCACCGGTCTCCTAGGTTTTCTGTTTTTATATTATTATTACATGTAAGTGAAATCTACGTACAAATGAAAAGTTATTTATTATTATGAGTCAAAAATATTCTGTTTAAAAAGTAAATGGATTGCCGCCTACATGACTGTTTATTTGATCCTTCGAAGTTACTAAATTCAGATGCATGATGGCAATTTGCTCTCTCAGAGTGCTATTTGCATTCCCATCTGTGCCACTCAAAGGGGCACAGAGATATAGTCATTTGGTAAGTCATGTTTCCACAGAAATTTGGGCCAAAAAGTACATCAACCATAGCATGTAATAATGATACAGTGATTGGTTACACTGTTAAGCTGCCAAAAAATTACCTTCCTTTAGTCCTTTCAAATGCTAATGGGAAACCCATGTGTATGCATCCCAGGACTTGTCATCAGTGACAGACGATGCCCTCAGGAATGGAGTCATGACCAGAAAACATGTACAATATTCCTTGCTGAGAAGTTATTTCCAGAAACATTACTTAGAAAGTGGGTTTCTCAAAATAGAAGCAATCCAAAAAAAAAGGAAGTAATCAAAAATATATTGCTATCTTTACTTATTGAGATTAATAACTATAACAAGCATACATGTTATGCTACAAATGTTTATTTTTTATAAAGTTATTTCCATTACCTTTCTACACCAACCATGGGTATTTGAATGTTTACTTGATAGGGTTACAAAGGACAACAATAATAATGCTTTCCATCATTGAACATGTAAGATTATACACCAAACATCCTTTAATGTAATCCTTACAACAACCCACTGTTAGGGGTTATTATTATTTCTATTTTACCAATAAGAAAGCTGAAGCAGAAGATAAGTAACTAGTCTTCACAGCTAATAGTGAAATTCAATTGAATTTCAGGTTTTAATGCTAGAGTACAACTATTAATCAAAACATGAATATCATCACATATTAGTATTTTGTCATTTAAACAGTTCATCCTCAATACGTAAATAAAGGATCAAATGTGAAATGCCTTCAGAGGCTGAAATATAAATGAGTGTCTGCTGTTCAAACAATAGGAAATGGTAAGATCTATGGAGAGTATGAGTTTCCTCTAAAGACATTCAAATTCAACATTTTTTAATACTGTAGCAATCAAACTAAACATACAGAATGGCCACAGTCAATTCATAGACAATATGCTTAACCTTTCGGTCTCTAGACAGAGTTAAAGGAAACATTAGCCTTGGAGTATTTTCAGAGAAACCATCTCTCTGAGACTTACTCCCTGGGTTTCTCCCATGTATAGGAGGGGGAATCCAAAAATCCAGAATTTATTTATTAAAAATTGTGTATTTATTCTTACATGTTTAAACTTCACTCACCTTCAAAGTACTCTCCATTTGAAGCAATACACCTATCAAGATGCTTTTCCCACTGCTCAAAATAGTTTTTGAACTCATCAATTTTGATGCCTTTTCTTTCTTCTGTCATTTTGTTTGTTTGTTTGTTTCATTTCTTCCACATCAGCAAAATGTTTCCCCTTTGAGGGCTTTTTTATCCAGAGAAATTTTTTAAATGTCATTCAGGACAAGATCTGGTGAACAGGGATGGTGGGGCAAGGTGGTCATGCCATTTTTGGTCAAAAAACTGCTGAACACTGAATGCGTTGTCTGTAGGTGTGTTGTCATGATGGAAGAACCAGTCACTTGTTTGCCACAAAAAACTCACTGAAGCCGAAGACAGCCTCTCAGAACAATGCTAGCTGGTACACTGATGCCAATGGGGAAGCCTGCCCTTCAAAAACAATTCTGTTTTTTGGGGCGGTCCCCCAGCATATACAAAATATACATGTTAATGAATTTGTTTTTCTCTTGCCAATTTGTATTTTATTACAGGGTCCATTCCAACCAAGAGCCTAAGAGTATTGAAGAAAAAAGTTAATCTACTTTTCCTATACAAATTTTCTACAGAAAGCAAAGTCCTCCTTCCTTTTGTTGTCCTGAATAGAAACAATATATTTTATTTTGAATTAAATAGATCAAAGATCAAGCAAACCTAGTCTTGAATCCCAGCTCTATCACTTGCAAGCTATATGACTCTAAACCTTCTAGACTTTAAACCTTCTAAATCTCTGAAATTAATTTGGCAAGAAAGAAAAGAAAGCCTGTGTGGCAGAAGCAGTAAATGAAGGAGAGCAAAAGAAGGGACTGCTGTAGTAGCCCCTGATGATTATGAATCCATGCTAAGGGATTTGTATGATAGGTTAAGAAAGATGTGAAGACCATTACCTGGTGTAAGCAGAGGAATAACTGCATTCGGGTAGCAATGTTCCTGAATCACAATTTTATCAATCATTTACCCTATCGTATGCATGTTTCTGATATCTGAGATGGGTGGCCAAAGTTCGGAAGTGGCAGCTATTTATTGATATTGCTGTTCATTAAATCTGGCATTAATGTGTTATACTTACACTGTCTATGCTAAGTGATTCATTAAATGAGACATTCATAATAACATAAAACTGCCTATATGTATACTGTTTATACTATATGTAAACTATATCTGACATAAAGTAGAAACAGTAGAAACAAAGCACATAAAGAAAACAAATTTTTGAACTTTGTAAATAAGTAACCATGGTCTTTCATCCGTTCTTCCTACATGCTGAGACTCCATTAAATGATTGATGTGAAAGAATTCAAATGAAGTGTGCAACAACACTAACACACATAAAATAGACTTTTTTAGTTTTCAAAAAATATGTGTTTTTCGCTTCAAAATATATCTTTACTACCTGAGGAGATGCAAAATGAAAGACAAATGAAAGAAAAGTGGGTCATGCTGCATAATTTTGAATTCTTAAATGTTCAGAATAAATGTATAAATCTTGATACACTTTACTTATTTAACTAAAGAAAGAAAACCCTAAGGCCTTAATAACAGGTATTAATGAATAGGAAACCAACTGAAAATTACCTAATTTGTTGCATTAGAAAGTATGGAAGTAAGGACAGTTTTAAAATCACATTAAAAACATACCATCATATAATCAAAATGTTAAAAGGCTGATCTCATTCCTACTCCTGAATGTACCAGAAACAGTTATCCAAAACAGCACACAGTTTGGAGTGTTTTGAATGTGCCTGCACCATTGCCCATTAGCAGGGAGTTCTTGAATATCTGGTTGGAAATGACACCACTGATGGAAGCCAACAACCTCCACAAAAGCTTCAAAGTGGGAAAGGGGAATGTAGGCTAAGAAGCTGAGAGGGCTAGATCAAGGGCTGCACAATCCGTCAGAAGAATCAAGTTCTTAGAATTCTTGGGCGGAGTCTCTTTGTAGCCGCATTTCATAACAGACCACAGAGGAATACTCTTGCCCACACAGATCTGAGTAAATGCTTTATGACTTCATGTGACACCACTCTCCAACCCACAAAGCAGGTTCTAAATTAGTTTAACTAGTCCTGGAATATATCTAGCTGAAGATAGAACTTTTGAGAACTATATGCTTAAAAAGTTAGGACAAATTGCAAATAAATATATTCTCATCATTTTGGAAAATTAAAGGTAAAGACTCCTTTAGATGAGGAACTGTAACATTCTCAGGCTTATAGGGAAATCAACTAACTTCATTGTTAATGTGTAATGTTAAATGAAATTTATTGGAGGCTCTTGATTTGGACTGAGCTCCTCCTGCACTAGACCAAACATACCCAACCAAAATGGAGTTAATCAGGCTGAAGTTCCACACCACCAAGACAGAGCTTTGTCTATCTGACTTTCCAATAAATAGGAGAGAGAGACACATCAAATCCCCAAACAGATAGGTTTTAGCTGACATGATAAAGAAGTCCCCTCTGCTTTCATCTTTACCAAAAAAGTAACTTTGAAATTACCAATCTATCCTTTTCTGTTGATATAGCCAACCACTCCTGCCCAGCTCATCAGAACATTCATTTAACTTTATAGAATAGGATATTGCCTGATTCTAGAATTGCAAATTAAAGCCAATACAATCTTTACATTTGCTGCAAGTTTGCCTTTTAACAGCAGTAAACTTGAAAGTATTGGTTATGAAATAATAAAAGCACAATGATGGTAAATGTTTATTGAACAATCAATTTGTCCCATGTACTGTTCTAAACTTTTTAAATATACAAGCCCATTTAATTTTTAAAATATCTTCCTGGTAGAGCATTGCATAAAATCACATGGTGGGGTGAATGTATCTGAGTGAAATGCTTCATCCAGACATTGTTCATGATTCCTAGGAAAATGCTAAAAACTATTAGCAGATATCTCAACATTTCTTGGAATTAATCGTAATGCTGGCTTAATAACACCTATAAGATATATAGTTCTCATGTATAAATTTACCCATCCCTAGTTGGAATTTAGCTTTTTAAAAATCACATTTATATTATTAGGGATGAGGACTTCATGCGTGGTTCATTAAGACACACACATGGTGATTTGTCCACTAATCTCAATGAGCTCAGAGCAGAAAAGAGCAAAGATGCTGACCCAGAATCATGTTCTTTTGTTCATTTATTCACACATTCATTGAGAAACTGTTACTAGAACTATACTACTAAAAAACAAGAGGAGCAAATCTGATTTTGTTGTTTATATAAGCTTAGTAGAGAAACATAATTACTCACTGATGAAGCATAACACTTTGAATAACCTTAAAAGTGCTTGAGGAAAAAAACAATTTCTCTATTAGACAATCAGCCAATATCAAACATTGCAAAATCTAACAATTGTTGGGTAGTTTATGTTTGGCAAAATAGTATTTTCCTTGGCCAGCTCTAAGTATGAGGAATACAAAGGACAAATTAATATGGCTCTTCCACATTTTGTTCTGACACGTGTGTTATACACTGAGACATTTAAGAACACTTTTCCAAAGGTGCCTTTTAACTCATTTAAATACAGCAACTCTAAAAATTAATTATATTTTATGAGACCCAACTCAAAATATTCATTCAACACCACATCCTGGTACTAGGAATAGGAACAAGAGATATTTTACGAGTGAGCGTGATAGTTGCCTGACATGATATCAGCTCCAAAAGGCCCATTTATCGTCTAAGCCTAAATGAGTCCTATAACTAACTGTTGTGAAAAGTAGCACTTGCTATTATTTGTCCTAAAGTGGTCTCCTTCAAGCTTTAAGATTTGCAAACATCAGTATTCTAAAATTTGGTGTGCTCATTTGTATGCAAATTACATGTATATGGTGTGCCAGTTTGTATCCAATTTGGAGTGTATTCAGTGAGTATATAGACTACAATAATATTTTCTCCCATACTTTTCTATCAGTCCACTTGTGGAAATCACTCTAACCTTGATTGATTTGGTTCTTCCTTGAGCAATTCTTGTACCAGTACTTCTTTTTAAAGTGGCGGCCACCCTACACAAGAACTTCCAAATGCACATAATTCTCATTTTTGTTTAAACTAGAGTAATATAAAAAATTTTAGAAAAGCTTATACAGACAGGGACCTAAATAAATAATTAAGATTGCTTACGACCACTGTAGAAAGTGTTCATATCCTTTTATTCTAAAATATTCAAAACACAAACAGATCTTCTTTGAAATAAGTTAACTCCCATTATATCGTAAACCCCTGTGGGAGGGAGGAGGAAGCCACACTTTTTTTTTTTTTTACCTCCAATCCATAGCTTAGACTCAATACATTTTTATCAAGTTAAATTTTGGTTAATTATATCATTTTGAGACAAGTATAGCACATATTGCACCAAAAATCCAAAAGGTTTGTTTTAATCTAAAATGCAAATTACATTAATAACAAACTTAACCATCGTTTACTTGATCTCTATAATCTCATCTTTTTCAAACAAAGGAGAGATGAATAAAATATCCAATAGTTAAGGCTCAAGAAAGACAGGAAGTCAATGGACTGGATGCTTTATAGGCTGCATAGTCACTGCCTCTTCCATCCCTACCTAACTCCCTTTTTTTTTTTTTTTTTTTGAGTTGGAGTCTCACCCTGTCACCCAGACTGGAGTGCAGTGGCCACTCCCGGTCACTGCAGCCTCGACCTGCAGGGCTCCGGCAATCCTTCTGCCTCAGCCTTCCAAGTAGCTGGAACTACAGGCACGCGCTACCACACCAGGCTAGTTTTTGATTTATTGTAGAGATGAGGTCTCACGAAGTTGCCCAGGGGGGTCTCGAACCTACAGGCTCAGGCAGTCCACTCACCTCAGCCTCTCAAAGCGTGGGATTACAGGCTGAGCCACCGAGCACGGCTATGTTTTTGATACTTTTAAAAACAGATAATACGGCTGGGTGCAGTGGCTCATGCCTGTAATCCCAGTACTTTGGGAGGCAGAGATGAGAGAACTGTCTGTGCCCGTGGGTTCGAGACCAGTTTGGGCAACATGGCGAGACCTTGTCTCTACAATACATGAAAAAATTAGTGGAGTATGGTGGTGGTACACGCCTGTAGTTCCAGCTACTTGAAAGACTGAAGTTGCCGGGCTCGGTGGCTCAGCCTGTAATCCCGTGCCTTTGGGA
>NW_007248742.1:205272-237267 GCF_000164805.1 Carlito syrichta
TCAGGCAATCCACTCACCTCAGCCTCCCAAAGTGCGGGATTACAGGCTGAGCCACCGAACGCGGCTCTAACTCCCTTCTTTAGCTGGTTATGAATTGTCTACTTTCAGCCCACAAAAAAGAGCAGTGTAACTGAAAATATGTCAATGGGATAACCTTTTATAAAGGAAAGACTTTTTACAAAATGGAAAATGGACTCATTTGATGAAATAATTAAGAAAAACCTAATGGAATTTTTGATTTAATGAAAATCATGAGATTCTAAAAGTAACATTAGATTAATGAAAACTAGTGTGACCTTCTCTCAAAATAAGTCCACACTTCACAGAGGCAATTAAAAGAGCTCACAAAATGTAGACTACACAGCTAATGCCATAGCACGCAAGTCTGAGGAATTTACAGGGTAATAATAAAAATCTCTAATAAGCTGCTGCACTTGAACAGGCAACAAGACGATCGATGAGGTTGATCACTAGACTGCAAAGTATAAAATATTTGCAAAAATGAAAACTAATTAAAGCTATAAAGCTTTGGTAAAGACAATCCTGAGAAGGACTAACAAAGTACAGGACCTCATGTCAGGCTCACTTTTCTTTTGAAAGAATGCCAGGGTAGTAAAGAGAACAAAGATGTTCTCAAGAGAAGTTTGGCAACTCTCCTGTCAATGACTGTCCTTATATTAGTCTGATACTCATGTGTCACAGTTCCCTTGTTAATAGTATGATGTGAAGAACAGAAAAAGCATATGTTGGTTTATTCACGGGGTGATGAGAGAAGTGATCCTTTCCCCTCAAAAGCTTTACTGATACAGATTAGTGTTATGAAAATGCATCTTTGCTTGCTTATTAAATGAAAGAATTTGACACAGGAGCTCAATTTTTAGAAGGACTATTATGCTGGATGAATCTGCAGAAGAGAGGGTTTTCTCCCAAGTTTTGCTGTGGTTAAGAGTATGTTTGCCCTTAGCTGTAGATTCAAGTGACTCAAATGTAGATTCATGTGACTCTCGGCATTTTCCATTTCCTTTGAGGGCTGTGGTCCAAATGGAATGAAGTTAGGGCAAAAACTCCAGGCTTGGAGACTCTAGTTCCTCTTAGGAACCATCCTTAGAGTGTAGCAAAGTCCCTCACATATAATTCCCAACACTCTGCTAAAAATAGGGAGAAGCAGAGAGATCTGCTAGATTTGGCGTCCAACAGTTACAGAGAAAAGCACAGGCAGAGAAGGCTACTCTTAATCCTCAGAAATCCAATTTCTTAGTATTGAGCAAAATTTGGAGAGAAATAATAATTTAGCTAAAACCAAAGTGAAAGGGCAACAAAGCTAATGTACTAAGCAAAGCATTCATTTTTAAATGCAATATTTTTATTTATATTATTTATTTCATTTATTTCATGCATTCACCACAGAAAAACATTAGAAAACACAGTGGAGCAAAAGAAAAAAATGCCCCCCAAAATGACCCATACTCTCATTGTCCAGAGGCAGGCACTAGTAACATGTTGATATATAATATTCCACTCTTTTGTATACATCATGAAACATTTGTTTTAACAAAATGGGATCAGACTATACATACTACTTTATAGTTTTTTCCTTCAAAATGACTATGTTTTCATCTCAAAAAATATACAGGTAACTCACCTTTTAAAAAGCTATGTAGTATGTCAATTTTAAAATATATCTTAATTTGCTTATTTCAACATTCCCCAAAGTATCTTATGTGAAACACTTGGTCCTTGGGATATAGTTTAAGGATACTAAGAGAACTATAGGATGTTGCATTTCCTAAACATATCATCATAGAACTCTTGTTTTAAAAGGGACTTCTCAGAATTAATGTTCCTCAGAACACATTTTGGGAAACATTTTCTAGGGTGAATTCAAACACTGATGTGAGCTAATACTAAAATTATTGGACACTGTTATTAGTGAAGGGAGTTGTCAATGAAAGGAATGGTGAGGTTCAGAAGCTATTGCCTTAGTATGGACTAGCAGAGGCCATGACCTACCTATAACCTAACAAAAGGAACCCCTGAAGGGAAGATAACATGTAAGAGTTTGAGGCCAAAGACTATTCAAGTAAGAAAAGGTAATTTTGCCTTCCTCTACTCAAATAATCCTCAGATACTCGATGGGGATACCATCAGCCATGTTACATAGAAAAGTCAAGAGAGTAAAACCCTAGCTCTCTCTCTCTCTGGAGAAATGGCTAACTAACCTCTTCCTTAAGTCCCAGGACTGCAGAAGGAAGAATCTATGAGAAACGCAATGGTTCTCTTCCAGTTTGGAGATGACTAACATCAGTGTAGATCAGCAGAACATAGTTAGAATGTGTGCAGAGGAATGGCAGACTCATAGTGGGATCCTCAAACTGCCCTTCTTGTGAGCAAAATCCCCTGGGTGGGTAAATCTCCTGAATTGGAGAAGATATTGATCTCTGCCTGTAGTAGTCATCTAAAATTAAAAAAGAAGACAGATCCATTCCAAAAGTCAGAGCAGGTTCACATGGGACACTAAAGCTAAGAGTGAAGACATAGATGTTGTTGGAAACATCTCACATGGGGCAAGAAAAAATTGTTCCTAGTAATAATTCACTTCTTGGGCAAGGATAATCTATCCTCAGAGTAGGAAAAGTCTGTGTTTTGTAAAGGTTTATGGTTTTAGTTCATTTCAGTTATTTTTCAGATGTAGAAGTTTCTTACCCTAGCTTTTTTCCCCCTATTTGATCTCCACAGCAGTCAAAGCTGAGAAACTAGCATATGAATTTTAGAGAAAATAGAATCTTAGACAAAGGTGCTGGAAAAAGATATTGACATAAAAGTACCATAGATTACCCAAGACCAATGGAAAGTAGAAGCTTTAAAAAGGCATAATTCAGAGACGAGTCCATAACAGAAAGGATTTCTGTAAACCCCTGACCAACATCCTCAGTAAAGCAGTAAGTAAGCTCTGAGATCTTAAAAGAACTTTAAAAATACGGACAAAATTCAAGACCAGTTATAACAATGAGGTGCTGTGCTCATCCAAACAAGTGTTATAATCTTCAATAGGTCTTCATTCAATTCAGAACCAGGGTACCAGAAACATGGGATCAAGAGATGAATGGAAAGCCAAATCAAGTGCTTCTATATGTATGACGTAGGCAGAAAAAACAATAAGTACTAGTAGCTAACTTGTATTGAGTACTTACTATATGCTAGGCACTATTCTAGTTGCTTTACGGGTAGGAGCTACTATGATTCCCATTTGCATGAGAAAACATCCATGAAGAGGTTAAGTAAGTTGTCCTCCTTTACCCTGCCACCAAGCAGCAGAGCAGAAACCCCAGCCCAGGCTTCCCAGTTCCACACCATAAAGAAGAGCTTTAGAAAAGACCTGAGAAGTACAGTCTCACATTAAGACTTTGCACATTTTGACTTTGCAAGAAGATGGAAATTTCTTGACAACCTCTACAAGAGAGGAGATAGTCTGTACAGACAGTATATGATTTCTTATTCTCCTTGCCCTACTGCAGGTAGAGTAAGTTCTGTTATCACTGCCCTATGAACCATAGTTCTAGGAAGTGACTATCTCAGAGAGCAGAGTGGAAATGTCAGAGGCTCTTGCTTCTGTGTGAAGTGCTCTTAGTAGGATCTGTTTCTCTTGTTGGATCATTTCCTTGTGGTAGCTACCTTACTGGTGACCAACTCCTCTTGGTTTGTGGGATTTTCCCAGTTTTAGCACTGAACGTCCTGAGCAAACCAAGATGTGTGGCTACCTTAAATCTTATAAAATCATTGTGGCAAAAGATATCTGCCTAATTTTTTTCTTTCTCTTGGAAATCAGGATGGTGTTCAAGGAAAAGTAAACAAATCTGGGGAAAGAATTTCTTTTCACAGGATAGACTATCAGACCCATCCCATCCAAAGAGGATCACACAGGAGAGATTCAGTGGCAGTATATACTGGCTGGGGACAAGGATTTTCATGAATTCAAACATCTAAGAACCAGGCAGAATATGTTGAAGATCTTACTACAGTCCCAAAGAGTCATGTTGAATGAATGTTTTCTAGAAAATGAAACACGTCTGAAAGTTATGCATGTTAATCTGCCATTCCAATGTTTACTTGTGAGGGTTATATGTCCAGTATACAAATTAACAGTGAGTTCAAGGGCAATTCACTAACCTTGTATCGAAATAATTCCCTCATCATTTTAAAAAAGAGTAATCAGAAATCACAGCAAAAATATTTTGGTAAAAATGTTGCAAAACATGAGAAAAGTGATATTATACAAAAGATTGGAAATCTTAGAATTCTACAACTCTGAGAACAAATAAAAAGTTAGTAAATTGTACTTTTTAAAAGGGTAATTGTAGGGTACATAAACTATAGCTCAATAAAGCTATTTTAAAAAAGAAAAAGAAAGCTTATGCTGAAAAGAAGCTTGACCTCTAAAACCCCACCGAAATACCTTTAAAGGGTAAAAAGACTAAAATGCAATAATAGAAGGACAAGATATAGGTGCCAGAGACTACAAGGAGAAAAGAAAACTGACAAATTGAGTGTTTACAGTTATTAAAAAAATTATCATATAAAGAATCCTAAGGAAAACTATAAAGTGGAAATAATAAAGATAAAGTCACAATCAATTCATTTGAAAACAGATAAAAGGTATCCATAAAATTAAGCCTCTGATTGTTGATCATTTCCTCTCTTACTATAACACACACAAAAAAGCTAAATCCATTTTCACCAAATTTAGATAGAGGTATATTTGGGATGATCTAATTTAAAATATAGCCTATGCCTCAGCATAAACAGTTTGGCTACATGAGTGGAATTGGGAGCATCACAAAACACAGGCACACAATTTTTAATAGCTTCATACTTGAGATATTATAACAAACCCATGTGACTATAATTTAAGTTAAGACATTGTAAACACTAAAAAACAACAACGGTTTCAAAAAAATACATAAACCCAAATAGAAAATTATGAAAGTAGGCTCTCCAAACAGTAGGCAGTGAGTAATTCCATGCAACAGGCTCCAGAGTACAAGGATTTATTCATCTGTACCCTAGAAATTAGAACCAAAAATAAGACATATAAACACGTTTCTTTCAAAGCTAAAAATTTTACAGATCTGAATTAATAACTATAATTATATAAAATTATTTTAACACTCTTTTTTTAGACTCAAAATTTACTTAATACTGATATTAATGATTATCTCAGGTAGCATCAGGTAATAACATCAGTTGATAAATAATTTAAAGAGCTGGTTATTTTATTTTATCATTATTTATTAAGTTTTTATTATAAAGACGTGGGGTACAATTCAGGGTTAGATACATAAACATTGATCATGCAGGTACCCATGTTGATGAAGTATGCCCCTCCCTCCCCAGCAGTTTCCCTCAACTGCCTATCCCACACTCCCCTCCCCTGGTAGTTTCCCACTACTGCCAATCACTTTCTTATAGCATAATAATTGTTGAAGGTCCATTTATGAGTGAGAACATATGGAACTCTGTTCTTTGTTTCTGTGATAAATCACTGAATATGATCGACTCCAAATCCATTCAAGTTACTGCAAATTCCATAAATTTGTCCTTCTTTATGGCTGCATAATATTCCATTGTGTAGATGTACCACATATTTTTATCCAGTCCAGCTTCCATGGGCAGCATGGTTGGTGCCATGGTTTTGCTATTGTGAATAGAGCTGCAACAAACATGCGTGTGCAGGTATCTTTTTTGTAAAATGACTTGAGTTCCTCCTGGTATAGTCCCAACAGGGGGATTGCTGGGTCATCTGGAAGGTCAATTTCTAGTTCTTTCAGAAACCGCCACACTGTCTTCCAAAGAGGTTGCACTAGTTTGCATAACCACCAGCAATTCAGAACTGTTCCTTTTCCTCCACATCCTCGCCAGCATCTGTTGTTTATTTTATTAATGATGGCCATTCTAACAGGGCTAAGGTGGTATCTCAATGTGGTTTTGATTTGCATTTCTCTGATGATGATTGAGGCTGAGCACTTTTTCATGTGTCTGTTGGCTGCCTGTCTATCTTCTTTTGAGAAGTGTCTATTCACAGCTTTTGCCCACTTTTTAAAGGGGCTGTTTGTTTTTTTCCTTTCGGCGCATTTGAGTTCCTTGTAGATCCTAGATGTTAGGCCTTTGTCAGATAAACAGTTGGCAAATATTTTTTCCCATTCTGTGGGCTGTCTCCCTGCTCTCTTGATAGTTTCTTTTGCTTTGCAGAAGCTCATTAATTTGATGAGCTCCCACTTGCCTATTTTATTTCTTAAGGTATTGGCCTTTAGGGTTCTGAATAGGAATTGGTTCCCAGCTCCAATTTCCATAAGGGTGTCTCCTGTGTTTTCTAAGATTCTTATAGTTTGAGATTTTACATTTAGGTCTTTGATTCATTTAGAGTTAATTTTTGTGTATGGTGATAGGTAGGGGTCCTGTTTCAATCTTTTGCATGTGGTCAGCCAGTTTTTCCAGTACCATTTACTGAATAGGTTCTCCTCTCCCCAGTGGTTGTTGTTGGAGGCTTTGTCAAAGATGAGTTGCTTCCAGAAACTCTATCCTGTTTCATTGGTCTATATGCCTGTTCTTGTACCAATACCAGGCTGTTTTGATTACTATAGCCTTATAGTAAAGTTTGAAGTCTGGAAGTGTGATACCTCCTGCTTTGTTTCTTATGCTAAGGATTGTTATGGCTATTCGTGGTCATTTATGTTTCCATATGGATTTCTGTATTGTCATTTCCAGGTCTGAGAAGAATGATGTTGGTAACTTAATGGGTATTGTGTTGAATCTGTAGATTGCCTTGGGTAGGATGGACATCTTAACAATGTTGATTCTTTCTATCCATGAGCATGGAATATTTTCCATTTGTTTGTGTCTTCTTGTATTTATTTAAGCAGTGTTTTGTAATTCTCATTCCAAAGGTCTTTCACTTCTCTGGTTAGGAAGATGCCAAGGTATTTCATTTTTTTTGATGGCTATTGTGAATGGGATTGTGCTTTTTATTTTATTTATTTATCTTTCTGCTTGCTGTTGGTGTATAGGAATGCAAATTTCTTTTGCACATTTATTTTGTACCCTGAGACTTTGCCAAAGTCTTTCATCAGAGCAAGCAGGGTTTTTTTGGTTTGGTTTTTTTTTTTGGTTTTTTTTTTTGAGTTGGAGTCTCACTCTGTTGCCCAGACTGGAGTGCAGTGGCCGCTCCCAGCCACCGCAGCCTTGACCTGCTGGGCTCCGGCGATCCTTCCGCCTCAGCCTTCCAAGTAGCCGGAATTACAGGCATGTGCTACCACACCCAGCTGATTTTTTGATTTATTGTAGAGATGAGGTCTTGCTGCCCAGGCGGGTCTGGAATCCGCAGGCTCAGGCAATCCACTCACCTCAGCCTCCCAAAGGCACGGGATTACAGGCTGAGCCACCGAGCCCGGCTGCAAGCAGGTTTTTGACAGATTTTCTTGGATTTTCAAGGTATAGGATCATATCATCAGCAAAGAGGGATAACTTGACTTCCTCTTTTCCTATTTGGATACCCTTGATTTCCTTCTCTTGTCTAATTGCCTGAGCTAGGACTTCCAACACAATATTGAACAAGAGGGGTGAGAGTGGGCAGCCTTGCCTCATTTCACTTTTAAGGGGAAATGATTCTAGTTTCTGTCCATTTAGCAATGTTAGCTGTGGGTATGTCATAGATGGCACTTACTATTTTGAGGTATGTTCCTTCTATACCTAGGTGTTTGAGGGTTTTTATCAAGAAGAAATGCTGGATTTTAACAAAAGCTTTTTCTGCCTCTAATAAGATAATCATGTGGTTCTTGTTTTTACATATGTTGATGTATTTAATGACATTTATGATCTTGCGAATGTTGAACCAGCCCTACATCCTGGGAATGAAGCCTACTTGGTCATGGTGGATGATTTTTGAGATGTGTTTTTGGATCCAATTTGCTAGAATCTTGTTGAGGATATTTGCATCTATGTTCATAAGGGATATTGGCCTGTAGTTCTCTTTTGTTGGACCTTTAACCAGTTTGGGTATCTGTGTAATGTTAGCTTCATAAAATGATTTGGGGTTAATTCCTTCTTTCTCAATTGCCTGGAATACTTTCAATAGGATTGGTATCAGCTCCCCCTTTTACATTTTGCATAATTCTGCTGGAAGAGCTGGTTATTTTAATGGCCAAGAAAAATAAGTAAATTAAACACTTATAAAGCTATTTATTTTAAAAGACCAAAATATAAGAGTTAGAAAGAGGACACGACTAAAACTGCAGAAGAGATTTATATCATCATCATCATCATTATTATTGAATCAGAGTCTCACTTTCACTCAATCTGGAGTGCAGTGGCACGCTCACAGTTACCCCTGCATCAACCCGCTAGCCTCAGGCAATCCTCCTGCCTCAGCCTTCCAAGTAGCAGGAACACATGCAGCTAATTTTTTGCTTTTTGATATATTGTAGAGATGAGGTCTCACCAAGTTACCCAGGCTGGTCTTGAACCCCTGGGCTCAGACCATACTCTCACCTCAGTCTCTCAAAGTGCTGGGATTATAGGCTTGAGCCACCATACCCAGCTGATTTACATTATTTTTAAAGCATATGTAATGATGTAAAATTTAATCTAATAAATTTGAGGATCAAGAACTTTAACATGAATCACAATCACCTACAGAGCTTGTTAAAACAAGAGTTTCTTACTCAGTAGGTCTGGAATGGTACACACACATAAACATAAAATTTCATTTCTAACAAGCTCCCAGGTGATGCTCATGCTCCTGATCTGGAAAATACACTTTGAAAACCACTGACTTTGGTAAAGTGGAGCTATTTCTGCTAAAATAATTCTAACTAAATGACTCAAGAAGTGAAAAAACTGAAAAAAATTAAAAAGTTATTGAGGAATTATATTTTTAAGTGTTTTCTCAGTAAGAGAATTTGCCTATTGAGTTATTTAAAACTATTAAGAAATAGATAATCTCCATGTCAGGGCAACTCTGTCTGGGCATTTAAAACTGTGGAAAATTATCCAGTCCATTTGGAAGCTAGTATTAACCCTAGATGCAAAACCTGGGGGGAAAAAGCCTGTAGCTGTTCAACTTTTATACAGTCATGCAAACTTGTTAACATGTAATCTTGTGTGTGAGGTCAATTCATAAAGCACGTAAAAACAGAGATGTTGTCAGCAGTGACTTCTCAGTCCTACATAATGGCTGAGTAGTGGTCAGTCACTGCTGTAGTTCAAATTTAGGCAGGAATATAAACAACAGCATGAATGTATATAAAAATGTCAACACTATAATGGGAAAAGTCTGTTTAAATTCCAAAAGTGAATTACACAGTATTTACTCCATTCTGATTTAGCTAAATAAGAAGTTTAAAATTAATATTAAGGAAATTCTTTTCCATTACAGTAATT
The DNA here is from genome assembly GCF_000164805.1 of Carlito syrichta. Lineage (NCBI taxonomy): Eukaryota > Metazoa > Chordata > Mammalia > Primates > Tarsiidae > Carlito > Carlito syrichta. Next base: position 214,705 of record NW_007248742.1, read on the forward strand.
AGAAGAGGGAGTAGACTATTAGGAGGGGTGTCTGAAATAAGCAATAAGTATAAATTTTAAAAAGGGGACACAAAGTAGACTGAATACCCAGGATAGGCATGCTGAATCACCAGCATCTCCTGCCAAGTGTCAAGAGGATGGACAAAGCATAAGAGAAGCAATTTTCATCTTATGCTCCATCTAGGCATTCGGGAAAAAGTTAGGAGCATTATTTTCCTAACAAAGCTGAAAAGTGAATATAGAATGACACATACTAAAACTTAATCTTTATGATCACATGGGAAATAATTCTTAATAGATATATATATGTTTTTCAGTATTTAAGGAAGGCTTACATCTGGAAGCAAGAGGACTGTAACTACCAATATGAAACATGTGAAAATATAAAACTTATTGTTAAAGTAGATACATAGATGAGAAAGAGAAAGAAATTAAACATTATGAATACAGAAAACCACCAAATCACAAAGATAAACAAAAAGAGAAGAACAAAAGAACGGGAGATACAAAATAATTAATAAAAAGACAGGAGAAAGTCCTCATGTGTCAATAACAACCTTGAAAGTAAATGGATTAAATTCAGAATAAAAAGCAAGCAGAAATAGCTATACTTATTTCAGATAAAATAGACTTTTAAGTTAATAACTATAAAAATAAAGGTCATTATACAATGACAAGGGAATCAGTTAAGCAAGCGTATAGTACAATTGTAAATGTGTATGCAGCCAACACCAGAACACACACATATACAAGGCAAATGTTATTATATCTAAAGGGAGTCTAAACAATAACAGTTGGGACTTCACTCCATTCTTAGCATTGGACAGATCTAGACAAAAACAAAAAAACCAACAAATGTGTTTAAACTGCACTACACACCAAATGGACTTAACCGACATTTACAGAACATTTTTTTTTTAAGTTGGATTCTCACTTCATCACCCAGGCTGGAGTGCAGTGGCACACTCACAGCCACCCCAGCACCGACCGCCTGGGCTCTGGTGATCCTTCTGCCTCAGCCTTCCAAATAGCCAGAACTATAGGCACACGCTACCATGCCCAGCTAATTTTTTATTTATTGTAGAGACAATGTCTCACCAAGTTAACCAGGATAGTCTTAAACTTACAGAACATTTTATTCAACAGCTAGAGAATACACATTCTTCTCATTAGCACATGAAACATTCTCTAGGATATGTTAGGCCACAAAGCAAGTCTCAACAAATTATTAAAACTTGGAAACATATCAAGGATAATTTCTGACCATAATGGAATAAAACTACAAATCAATAATGAGAGCAATTTAGAAATAAAGTACAAGTACATGGAAATTAAACAACATGCTCCTGAACTACTTACTAATGGGTCAATAAGAAAATGTTCTTAAAAATTTGAAACAAATGCAAATAGAAACACAATATATCAAAACCTATGGGATATAGCAAAATCAGTACTAATAGGGAAATTTATAACAAAAAGCATCTACATAAAAAATACAAAATTACTTCTAATAAACAGTCTAACAGTGCTCATTAAGAAATGGGAAAAGCAAGAACAAGAACAAACCAATCCTAAAATTAGCAGAAGAACAGAAATAATAAAAATCAGAGCAGAAATAAATGAAATTGAGACCAAAGCAATCAAAAAATTAAAAAGTTGGTTATCTGAAAAGAAAAACAAAATTAGCAAAATATTAGCTACACTAATAAAGAAAAAATAGGGAAGACTCAAATAAATGAAATTGGAAATGAAAAAGGAGACATTACAACTTATACCACAGAAAGACAAAGGAAAATTAGAAGTTGCTATAAACAACTATATGCGAACAAATTGAAAAACCTAGAGAAAATAGACAAATTCCTGGAATACAACCTACCAAAACAAAATAGAAAATGTTAACAAATAATAAATAATGAAATTTTAAAAGCAATTTTTAAAAATCTCCCAACAAGCAAAAGACCATAATCAGATGGCATTAATGTTGAATTCTATCAAACTTTTAAAGAAGAATTAATACCAATTCTTCTCAAATTATTCTAAAAATTTGAAAGGAAGAAAATTATTTCAAACTCACTCTACAAGGCCAGCATTACTCTGATACCAAAACCAGACAAGAATACAACAAAAAAAGGAAAACTACAGGCCAGTATTCCTGACGATCATAGATGCAAAATTCCTCATCAAAATACTAGCAAATTAAATCCAGAAGTACATCAGAAAGATTGTACATCATTATCAAGTAAGATTTATCCCAGGAATGCAATAACAAGTCAACATATGCAAACCAACAAACATGATACATCACATCAACAGAATGTAGGGCAAAAATCCCAGAATCATCTCAAGAACATAGAAAAGTATTTAGTAAAATACAACATCCCTTCGTCATAAAAAAACTCTCAATAAATTAGATATAGATGGAGCAAATATTAAAACAATAAAGGCTATATATAATAAACTAATAGCTAACGGCATACTGAACAAGGAAAATTTGAAAGACTTCTCTAAGAACTGGAACAAGACAAGAATGTCCATTTTCACCATTCTTATTCAACATAGCACTAGAGCAACTAGACCAGAGAAAAAAATAAAGTAGATCCAAATTGGAATGGAGGAAGTCGAACTGGCCCTGCTTGCAGAGTATATGATACTATATAGTGAGAAACCAAAAGATTCCACCAAAAAAATTCTTGAAACTGATAAACCAATTCAGTAAAGTTGCAGATACAAAATCAACATACAAAAATCAGTAGCATTTCTATACACCAACAGCACACTAGCTAAAAAAGAAATATAAAAGTAATTCAATTTATAATAGCTACAAAAAATAAAATGTCTAAAAATAAATTTAACCAAGAAAGTCAAAGATCTCTGCAATGAAAACAATAAGAAATTGATAACAAAAAAAATGAAAAGAATACAAAGAAATGGAAAGATACCCTATGCTAATGTTTCAAAATAATTAATATTGTTAAAATGACCATAGCCAAAGCTATTTGCAGATTCCATGTAATACCTATCAAAATACCAATGACATTCTTCAAAGAAATAGAAAAAACAATCCTAAAATTTGTATGAAACCACAAAAGACTTTAATAGTCTAATTAATCAGGAACAAAATTAGAAGGCATCACACTACGTGATTTTTAATATATTACACTACCTGACTTTAAAAATATGCTACAAGCTCTAATAATCAAAACAGCATGGTGCTGACATAAAAATAGGCACATAGTCTAAAAGAGCAGAATAGAGAACCTAAAAATAAATCCATCTGTTTGCAGCCAAATGATTTTTGATAAATAATGCTGGGAAAACTGGATATCTAAATGTTAAAGAATGAAACTAGACTCCTATCTCTCACCACACATAAAAGACTTAAATGTAATATCTAAAACTATGAAAGTACTAAAAGAAACTATAGAAGAAACACTCTAGGACATTGGCCTGGGCAACGATTTTATGAAGAAGATCTTAAAAGCACAAGCAACAAAAACAAAAATAGGCAAACAGGATTATATCAAACTTTAAAACTTCTGCACAACAATAACAAAAATCAAGAGTGATAAGACAACCTACAGAATGAGAGCAAATACTTGCAAACGTCATCCATCAAGTGAATAATATTCAGCATATATAAGTAACTTGAACAGCTCAATGACAAAAAACAAATAACCCAATTAAAACTTGGGTAAATTCCAAAAACATGAACTATAATTCATCAATTAAAAATAAAAATTTCAGGGACAAAAATAGGCAAGTGATATGAGTAGACATTTCTCAACATAAGACATACAGATAGCTGAGAAAGTATATTTTTAAATGTTCAACATCACTAAGGAAATGCAAATCAAAACCATAATGAGGTATTATCTTACCTTAGTTAGAGTATTCTTAAAAAAACAACAACAAAAAAAAATGCTAGCAAACCAAATCCAACAGTACATCAAAAAGTTTATACATCTTGGTCAAATGAGAAGAAAAGAGAACTCATACACCATAGATGCGAATGTAAATTAGTAGAACCATTATGAAAAACAGTATGGAGTTTCTTCAAAAAAACTAAAACACAAACTATCATATGATCTAGCAATCCCACTACTGGCTATATATCCAAAGGAAAGGAAGTCAGTATGTTGAAGATATAAACAACATGTTTATAGCAGCACTATTCACAGTACTCAAGATGTGGAATCAGTCTAAATTTCAACAGACAAATGGATAAAGAAAGTGTGGTGTGTATACACATTGAAATAGTACCCCAAAAAAAGAATGAAACCCTGTCATTCACAGCAACATGGATAAGTCTAGAGGACATCTTGTTAAGTAAAATAAACCAGGCACAGAAAAATAATTACAACATATTCTAAGTCATATGTGGAAATTAACATAGTTAACCTCATAGAAGTAAGGAGTAGAATAATAGTTACTAGAGTCTGAAAAAAGTGAGGGCAGAAGGGAGAGAGATAAGTTGATTAAAGGATACAAAATGATTACTGGAAAAGAGGGATGAGTCCTATAGCAGTGTACCTTGACTTTAGTTAACAATAAAGTAGTGTATATTTTCAAATAGCTTGAAGCGATAATTTTGAATGTTCCCAACATTAAGAAATGATAAATATTTGAGGTGATGAATATGCTAATTACCCTGATTTTATTGTTATACATTGCATACATTTATTGCTGTACCCCATAAGTATGTACTATTATTATGTGTCAAATAAAATTAAAATCAAAGTGAATGCATACTGAAAACTTACTAAAAACTGTCTTCTTAGCCAAATGACTTGCAACTCCTACTATATTTGCATTTCAGCTTGCTATTATTTTAAACTAAATTTTAATTGTGGATAAAGTATGTCACAGCAAAAGCTACAATGCTGCAATAAATCATTCTAAAAGCACATTTCATAAAAATTTGCTTATATGAGCATTATATTAGTAATTTAGTTGTGGATCTTCTTGACAGGTAGACACTATTGAGTGTATGATTCTAAAAAGGAAAATAAAAACTTTCTGTGATATTAACCAAGTCTACTCAGCATTAAACACAAGAGTCAAATTCACTAGCAGCACAGTTATCACAAGGGAACCAATCATAGTTGGTCCTTAAACAACACAAGCTTGAATGCCATGGATCCATTCACACATGAAATTTTTTCAATAAATACAGTCTTCCCTCCACATCTGCAGGTTTCACATCAGAATCAACCAGGATTGAAACTACAGAATTCTCAAGATGCAAAACTGTATAAGAAGGACCAACATTTTATATCTGCAGGTGCTGTAAGGTTAACTGTCGAATTTCAGTTTGTACAGATTTTGGTTTCCTCAGTGTACCTGGAACCAATCACTCAGGAATACAGAGATATGACTGTACACTGATACCTATTAATATAAATTGCCTAAAGCATGACCCATGTAAACAATAGTCCCCATTAAGAAGATTCTATTACGACTTTGAGAAAATTAGCAAAAAAAGAAGGAAAAAATGCTGTGAATGCAGGGTATAACTTTCATGCAAAAATCTAAGATTGTGAAATAAAAGTTTTTAAAAAGTTAGACTTGATATCTCATTAGATAAGATGGGATGACTTAATGTGAAGCTATTAGAGATGGCAGAGTTGATGTTTTCAGCATGCCTTATGCATCCAGACATCATGAAATAGTGATGAAGGATCTACACAGTGAACCCCAATTCAAGATAGCAAATGCATATCCATCAGAATGGCAAAGGAAACCCCAGATCTCAAAGAGGACAAGGTGGGTGAACAGCCCCCACAATGGCAACTTGCATTGAAAAGTACATGCAACAACAGAACTCGGGATGGGACTGAAAACTCCACTCTTTTTTTTTTTTTTTTTTTTTTTTTCAGTTGGAGTCTCACTGTCAGGCAGACTGGAGTGCAGTGGCTGCTCCCAGCCACCGCAGCCTCGACCTGCTGGGCTCTGGCAATCCTTCCACCTCAACCTTCTAAGTAGCTGTAACTACACGCTCACGCTACCATGCCTGGCTAATTTTTTTTTATTTATTGTAGAGATGAGGTCTCGCCTGCCCAGACGGGTCTCAAACCCGCGGGCTCAGGCAATCCACTCACCTCAGCCTCCCAAAGGCGCGGGATTACAGGCTGAGACACCAAGCCCGGCGAAAACTCCACTTTCAGACATACTTTTCAATCAGGTTCTGCTTAACCCAGGCCAAGGGAGAACACTTATTTCTCCTGGATCCCGGAGCTGTCTCAGTGGGAGGTCAAGAGTTAGTGAGAGAGAAAAACCCAGTAAAGTCATAGGTGTTTCCCCAAATTCAAGTCAGTGAGGAAAACACCATTTTTTACTTATTACCAATATCTCTACAACAGTGACACTGCTAGAGGCATTACAGTTTCCACTCATAGACAAAACTGCTTGCTCAGGAGTGGAAGAGGAGTCTCTTATAGCCAGAGGAGGGCAGGGAGGGTGGCAATTGCCCCAGGGTTTGGAGCCAGATCTGGGATCATCCCAGCCACAGGTTAGAAGCAGTGAGGGACCTGCCAGAGCTGTGTTCCCCTCCAGGGAAGACAGCCTGACAGCCAGGGTCAGGTCTGCTACCCAGAATTGGTCTCTATGTGTCACAGGCTGGGCACCTCACCTTGCCAAGCCCCCTCCAGAAAGTTGCAACAAGAGGCCTTAGTAACACCAAGGAACATCCAGAATAGCTTCCTAAATGACAGAAGCCAAGCAAGGGGTCCCCATTCCCACCATCTGAAACCTGCATCCTGAGCAGAAGGAGAGGTCCTGCAGCTGCAGTCTCTCATGAACAGTGGGTCTTGCAGCCAACATCAGTTTTGCAACCCAGAACTGTTCAGCAAGGACCACTGCTAAGGGCCCCAGCCTTTCTCCCAGACCACTTGGGGTAGTGTGTCCCAGCAATACTAAGGAAAAGAAGGGTCTCCACTCCTACACATCTGGGAAAGCAGTCTAAGTAGCAAGAAACCATTGCAAGGAACCTCACTCTTCTGCACTTGAATCAGCACCTTAAGTGGTAGGAGAGTCTCTGATCCTGTGATTTCTCCCGGATAGTGAGGCCTTGAAGCCAGGGTCAGCTCTATTACCTGGAAGCAGGCTTCAGGTGTCACTGGGGGGGGACATCCTGCCCCTCTAGTCTTCCAAGGAACTGTGCTCTCCCTATTACCAAATATCAGGTGCCCCAGTTTTTACACACCCAGATTAGTAGTCTAAGCCACTCCACCCTCCCTGTGCTCAATGCCTTATCACACCCAACCACCTGGAGTAGAAGAAGCCTGAGCCACTCCTTCCAGAGGTAGAGTTCTTGGTGCTTTGGTGCTCTCTTTGCTCAATGCCTAGACATATCCGCAGATACTTGAAAGTCCCATCTTCTAGACTAAGAGTTTAGGCTGCCCTATCCCTTCCTTAGCAGAGAACTTCAGGCAATAGAGGACCCTTAACACCCCACTGAGGCATACATCTGGGAACCTCAGAGAGAGTGCCTGTGCCTGTTATCAGTGGAACTGTATATTCACCTGCCTGGTTCAGGCCCACACATCATAGTTATTCCTTGCCCAGGGCTGACCTGGGAGCTCAGACTACAGCACACATCACAGACCATCTCACTGCTGACAACAGAGAGCTTTGTCTAGAAAACAAGGATCAAGTAAATACCCATCCACATCAACAGTAGCCAACTCTTACCCACAGGCACCATCTTCTGGTCTGGAGGTTGAATGATGCAACATAACATGTAATTTGTAAAATATGCTGATACCAGCACATATCACCAAGAAGCAAAATAAGCCTCCTGAGTCCTCCACCTTCACAAGAGGTTGGAAGCAAGCTGACACCCCCACTACATTCACTACATTGCTATTAAAACTAATACTCAGGAAAGCCTACATACACAGGCAATATATATCAAAGGAATTCATACTTATTGGCTGCCATAGTTCATCCAGATGAGAAAAAAAAGGAGAAATAACTCTGAAAGTATTAAAAAAAAAGTATTGATTCTCCAAAGGGACATACCAACTCTTCAGCAACATGCCCTAATCAAAATGAAATCCCTGAAATGTCAGATAATGAATTAAGAATATTGATCACAAAAAAGCTCAGCAAGATGCAAGAAAAAACTCATGACCAACTCAAAGAAATTAGCAAAACAATTCAGGATGTGGAAAAGAAAGACTGACAACATTAAAAAAAAAGGTAAACTAAAAAAGAAAACTCAATGATGAAGATACAAAACACAATACAAAGCTTTAGCAGTAGGCTAGACCAAGTGGAAGAAAGAATCTCAGAGCTGGAAGATGGATCCTTTGAATTGACTCAGTAAGACAGAAATAAAAGAAAAATAATTAAGAAAAATGAACAAGCCCTAAAAGAATTATGTAAAGTGACCAAAACTACAAATCATAAGTGTTCCAGAGGGAGAAAAGGTTAAAGTAAAAAGTATGAGAAACATATTCGAGGAAATAATTCAAGAAAAATTTCCTGATCCGAGAGAGCTCTACATATCCAGATACAAGAAGTCAAAAGAACTACTGTATGCTATGTTGCAAGAAGAATCTTACCAAGGCATACAATTGTCAGATTCTCCAAAGTCAATGTGTAAGAAAATATCCTAGAAAAATGTGCTAAATCACTTACATAGAAAATGACTTAAAACTAACAGCAGAATTTTCAGCAGACACTCTACAAGCCAGAAGAGAATGGGGACATAGTTTCAACCTTCTTAAAGAAAAAAAAATGCAATCCAAGAATTTTATATCCAGTCAAACTAAAATTCATAAATGAAGGAGAAATAAAGTCCTTCCCTGACAAAATGATACTAAGAGAATTTGTAGCCACTAAATTGGCTTTACTAGAGATGCTCAATGGAGTTTTAAACTTAAAAACAAAATGATGACACTTTCTATCACAAAGATCACATAAGTACAGAGTTTACAGAGTCTATAAATCAACTACACATCTGAATCCCCAAGACAGCTAACTTATAGCACTATGGCAGGAACAAAACCTCATATGTCAATATTAACCCTGAAAGTAAATGATTTAAACACCCTACTTTAAAAAATCAGCATGGCAAACTGACTAAAAAAAGATCCAAACATATGCTGCTTATGTTCAAAGGAGCAGGACATCAGCTACTGAACTATATAATTTTTAAATGATTGACTGCTTAGGATTTGATATTGTTAGAAGATTATTACAAGGACAAGTAATAATCCTCATATTTCTGACAAAGACATTTGAGAATTATAATAAAGGGCTCCATATGTTATAATAGACTTTTTTTATACATTGGCTTATTTAATTCTTGCAACATTTCTATGTGGTTAGTATCGTCTCCACTTTTTTTATTTAAGTGAACTGTAGTTCAGAGGAATTAAATAACTTGCTCAAGGTGAAACACATGTCTAAGTGGTGGAGCCATGGCTGGAGACTGAGATTTTGGTGGTAATTTGACTATGAAATCATGAAGGTTCCTTACAGACCAAGCTGAGAGCAATAAGGAAAATTTGCTTTGTCCTGCCTCCTGCTATATCATTGGTTGCCTCAGGACTGACTTCTCATGTGCTGTATCTCTATAATACCTATATAGAACAAAATGAAATTGGACTTCTGCCTAGACATGCACAGTTTCACTCCAAAGTGTCAAAGCTTGCAGATTTCTCTATCCACATTAACTTGCTAGATATAGAATTACATGGAAAACCCTTTATTCTGTTTCATAGTTAAACTTTTACAGAGGAATAAAAACTCACCAGCAAGTTGATTTATTCTTCCTGGACTTTGCTGGAGACTGGCTGGATTGAAAAAAAAAAATAACCTTGATAAATTTTCTTTTTTTAGTCTTTCTTCTTTTTGTATATGTGTAAAGATAAGGTTAACTTGTAGCTCAGTGCTTATCTCCATGGGCTCCTGGAACCACAGATCTGCCCATGGTCAAGATAGCAATGACTATCACAACATTAGTTGGTGATGTATAATATGCTCTTTAAAGTCTGAGAGGCCATAGAAATACCTTATACCAGCTTGTCTACATTATTTATTGAAAATGTACAGACTAATATTGTACATTTTGTTCACCTGGTTACAAAGCCTCATTTTGGCTACATGATCAATGGAATATAAAATATATTTTCATAAACTTTTGCTTGGCCCTCAATTATCTTAGTGAATTATAATACAGATACTAAGTGTGTCCTATGCAACAGAGATAGGATCCTTGAAAGCTGTATATGAATGTCTCAAATCCTTCTGTTTACCTTTTCATTTTGCTGTTTTGTATCCCTCACCTTTATTAAAGTCTTTTAAAAGTATAGTTTGTGAAGTCTTGTAAGTTATTATTTATATGACTCTATGCAATTGCTGCAGTATATATTCTGGTTCACCATAACAAAGTCCAGAAAAGCAATGAATTTTGTGAGTTTTAAGAAAATGAGAATAAAGAGAGTATTTCAAACATTCTCAGGATTTGAAACCTGCTCCCCAGTCCTAGGAATTCAAAATCATATTTTTTAGACTATCGGTTCTTTCTAAAACATATAATGAGCACTTACCATGTTTATTCACATACCAACAATCCAAAAGTGTATTTTCCTACCCCTTCTCTCTGCAAATTTTTTCTCTACCATAAATAAAATGCATACAATATTTGAGCTCTAATGTAATTTGATTAACTTCAATCACATTAGAATCCTTTCCCAAAAATAAATGGAAGACTATATTTAACTTAGTGAATTTTGATGTATTCAAATAAATAGGGCTTACTAATTTTTGGTATTTCAAGTTCTCCTCCTTTGTATTTTATATCTAAAATAAAAGATGTATGTGATTAAGAAATGAGAGCCAATCTTCCATTACCTCCTAAGAATTATATTCTCTGAAAATGTGTTGCCTTTCAACTGGGTCAAGTAGTATTAGTCTATTCATTAACATCCTAAAATGATGGCTAAATTTTGCTCACTTCTATACAGTAACTCTATATCCCATTGTTCTTTAAAATGCAAATACTAGAGGAAAAACATCAGCAAGATAGATGACTAGATATGCCTGATATTTGCCCCACCCATACACAAGAGAAGACCAAGGCAATGAATAAACAGCTTAGATTTGACTGGAGTGTGGAAGTGAGAACACTAAAGTGCAGAATAGGAATGAAGACACATCTTTGGTAATTGGAAGACCAGAGGGCAGCATGCAGGCACTCGATCTCTACAGTCCCATCTCCCTGGCCCTAATCAGATCTTTCTGGAGTCAGGAGGGACTTTCCATTGTGGAGAAAGGTAAGGAGAAGATCCCCACCAGCCCCCACTGCCACCACAAACACAGTCCTTATAACTGGAGAATTCAACGGTTCTCACAAGCCCTGTACCCAGTTTGAAGAGCAGCTGGAAATTCACACAGCTGCACTGCCCCAGATTGGGAAGATAAGATGTATACTCCCCAGACCTTAATCATCCCCTGTGGGCCAAGCTCCTGCAACACAGCATCATCTTTTTTTTTTTTTTTTTTTTTTTGAGTTGGAGTCTCTGTCACCCAGACTGGAGTGCAGTGGCCGCTTCCGGCCACTGCAGCCTCGACCTGGGCTCCGGCGATCCTTCCGTCTCAGCCTTCCAAGTAGCCGGAATTACAGGCATGCGCTACCACACCCGGCTGATTTTTTGATTTATTGTAGAGATGAGGTCTCGCTGCCCAGGCGGGTCTCAAACCCGTGGGCTCACGCAATCCACTCACCTCAGCCTCCCAAAGACGCGGGATTACAGGCTGAGCCACCGAGCCCGGCTCACAGCATCATCTTAAGACCAAAGCCATCTCTGAAGTATACCCTTCACTGGAGGCCAGTAGCCACTACACCTCTCCAGCACTAGGGTTCCATCTTCATGGCCTACACAGGTTTCTGAACACCAAAATCCAGCTGAACAGATCCTAGGCCAATGATCACATGTGCCTCTGGTCCCACACAGCAGGGAAATCAATCCCTGCTGCTGCACTATCAGTCAAAGGAACAGTCTGATAGTCCCACCCAGGGTAAACCCCCTTGAGTTGGCCAAACCACTATGCACCCTCTCCCAACTGGGAAAGACTTCTGAGCCTCTTAGCAGTTGATACACTCCCTGGGCCAGCAAAGCAGCTATGTGCTCTTCCTTAGGACTTAAGTAACATCCTGAAGAGGCAATGCACCCTGTAGAGACACCTTGGATCTACCCAGTGGCCCTGAACTTCAAATTAGGGCCTAAAAAATAGTCCAAAAGACTGCCTTTGGTGAGAATGCTCCCAGGCATACTAAGTAGCCAAGAGCCCACATCCCAAAAGTAAGAAACAGCCCTATTGGCAACCCCTGGAAAATATACCTCACACCAATCAAGCAAACACACATGTGCATACTGGGCCTGAGAATCCCATGGATCACCCCAGTTAGCACACTGCTGAGCCAGTCAAGCAGCCTTGCACTTGTATCCTGGACCTGAAAAACAGCCCTGTGGGGCCACCTCTAGTAGGCGTACTCCCAGGCCAGCCAAATAATTGAGCACTGGTGACCTGGGCCTGAACCACCTCTCCCCGCACCCCCCAGGCATGCATCCAGGCCAACTGAGAAGTGTAACTGTGTCCCAGGCTTAAGACACAACTCTGTGGACTGCCCCCTAGCACACACCCCAGGCCAGTTGAGCAGCTTTATGCTTGTATCCTGGGCCTGAGGAGAAGCCTAAGGGTCAATTCTGGTAGAAACGCCCCAGACTGGCCAAGCAATTGCACCCACATCCTGGGCCTCAAAAACAGCCCTGCAAGCCACTCCTGGCAGGTATGCCCATAGGCCAACTGAGCATAGGTCCCAATACAACAGACAATCCAGCGAGCCTACCCCCAGCAAAGCTGCACCACTATTATTATAAACTCTCTCTGCCTAGGCCACTAAGAAACTTACAAATGCCACTATATCAGTGGCAGCCAAAGAACCTGTATGGAGACTACACTACTGTATCCACCTAGAGGAAGAACAAGAGTAACAGCCCCATAAGTCACTCCCAGCAAACACAGCCCCTGGACAACATAGAAGCTTTGCAGTTATGTCTCAGGCTTGAGACAGAACCCCATGAAATGTTCCTGGCAAGTGCACTCTCAAGCTGGCAAAGCAACTGCATGCCCCTGCTCCCAGTCAGAGTAACAGTCCCATGGCCCCATGGCCCTAAACCCAGCAAGGCAGACCCAAGTTGGCCAACGCACCATGTGCAAACATATGCCTCCAACTTGAGAAATAGCCTAGTGAGTCCACTGCTAGCAAAGTCACACTGTTAGCACCATAAACTCTCCCAGCCTAGGCCACTGAGAAACTTGCAAGTGTCAGTAATGTAGATTACAGTTGAAGAAACGACAGAAAACTACACTACTGTACCACCAAAATCCAAGGCCAATGTATATCCCTGAACCAATACCCTAAGATCCATTATATGAAAAATAATTTCTCTATGAGGCCTGCTCAACAGAAATGGAAGAAATAACTTTTCCACCAGATGCATAGAAAACATAAGGACACATCAAATATAAAAAAGCAAGGAAGCATGATATCTTCAAAAGAAAATGAAAATTCTCCAGTAACTGACCTCAAATATAAGAAAATATATAAAATGCCAGAAAAATAATTCAAAATAATAATTTTAAGGAAACAGTGAAATAGAAGAGAATATAGTTACAAAATTCAAAAAAATAGGAAAACATTTCATTATTTGAATAATAAATTAAACAAAGAGATAGGGATCGTAAAAAAGAACTAAACAGAAATCCTAGAGATGAAGAATTCAAGAATTCACTTAAAGATTCTACTGAAGCCTCAGCAACAGATAAGACAAAGCAGAAAAAATAATTTATGAACTTGAATTATCTTTTGAAATAACACAGGCAGACAAAGGTCAAAAAATATGTATAAAAGAATAGCAAAGTCTATAGCACTTATGAGACAACATTAAGTGAAAAAAAAGTTTGTATTATCAGCATTCCAGAAGAAGAAAATAAGAGAAAAGATGAGGTAACTGTAGTTAATGAAATCAAAGCATATACTTTCCATGTCTTGGGAAAGAGATGGACATCCAGGTTCAGAAAAATTAAAGAACACCAAATAGAATCAACCCAAACAGGTTTTCTCCGGGCATATTATACCAAATTGACAAAAATCAAAGACAAAGAAAGAATTCTAATAGCAGAAAAAGAGAAGTGTGACATTACATCTAAGAGAATTCCCCATTAGACTAACTGAAGATTTATCAGCAGAAACCTCACAAGTCAGAAGAGATTGGAATGACATATTTAGTTCTGAAAGAGAAAAAAAAAAAAAAAAGCTGTCAGCCAAGGATACTATACCCAGCAAAATTATCCTTCATATATGAGGGAGAAATAAAGTCTTTCCTCTATAAGCAAAAACTGAGGGAATGTATCACCATTAGACCAGCCCTGTAAGAAATGTCCAAGGGAGTCTTACATGTGGACACAAAAGATTGACATTTACCCTCATGAAAACACACAAAAGTCATTGGTAATGCAAACACACAAATGAAAAAGACAAAAAACTCAAATGATACCATTAGGAAAACCACAATGAAAAACAATAAGAGAAAGAACAAGAAGCAAAGCCTATGCAAAACAACCAAACTACAATTAATATGACAGGAACACAACATTATAGCCTTAAATGTAAAGGAATTAAATCTCCCAACTAAAAGATATAGATTGGCTGAATGGAGATTTTTGTTTTGTTTTGTTTTTGTTTTTAATAAGATCTTTTTGTTTTTGTTTTAATAACCCATAAGTTGCTTAAAAGAAACACATCTCACCTGTAAAGACATACAAACTGAAACTGAAGGAATGGAAAAGGATATTCAATGCAGATAGAACCTAAAAGCAAGCAGGTGTAGCTATATTTTTAGCACACAAAACAGACATCAAGACAAAAGCTGGAGACAAAGAGGACATTATATAATAATAAAAGGATCAATTCAGCAAAAGAATATTATAATTGTAAATGTAATGTACCCATCAACAAAGGACCCAGATATACAAAGTAAATATGCTTAAACTTAAAGGGAGAATTAAATCCAAAAACAATAACAGTTGTGAATTTCAACACCCCACTCTCAGCATTAAACAGATAATTTAGACAGAAAATCTAGAAACAAACAACATATTTTAACTGTAGACCAAATGGGCACAACAAATGTTTACAGAACATTCATCCAATAGCTACAGAATACACATTCTTTTCATTAGCACATAGAATATTCTCCAGGATTTGCCATATGTTAGGACATAAAACAAGTCACAAAAAAATTTTAAAAATCAAAATCATATAAAGCATCTTATCTGGCCACAGTGAAATAAAACTAGACATCAATAACAATATTCAAAGAACATTCAACGATACATTAAAAATGATACAAATATATGGGAATTAAACAACATGCTTCTGAATGATCAATGGGTGAAGGAAGAAATTAAGATGAAAATTTGAAAATTACTTGAAAAAATAAAAATAGAAACACAATTTCAAAACCTATGAAACATCGGAAAATTAGTATTAAGAGGCACATTTATAGCAATAAATGCCTACAACAAAAAACTAGAAAGATTTAAATAAACACCCTAACAATGCACCTCAGAAACAGGAAACAGGAAAAGCAAGACAAAACCAAATATTAGTAGAATTTAAAAAATACAGCATAAAAAGAGAAATTGAGTCTAAAAACACAACATGAAAGATTAAATAAACAAAAAGTTTGTTTTTTGAAAAGATAAAATGGACAGACCAGCTTCACTAACCAAGAACAAAAGAGAAAATGCAAAAAAGTAAAATCAGAAATTAAAAAGGAGACATTGCAACAAATACCACAGAAATGCAAAAGATCACTAGAGACTACTATGGAGATCTTTACATCAATACATTTAAAAATCTAAAGGAAAGGGATAAATTCCAGGGAACTGACAACCTACAATGATTGAAACAAAAATAAACAGAAAATCTGAACAGACCAATAACAAGTAACCAGACTGAATCAGTAATAAATAGACTCCCATCAAAGAAAAGTCCATACCTAAATGACTTCAACTGCTGAATTCTACTGAACTTTAGAGAAGAATTAATACCAATTCTTCTCAAACTATTTCCAAAAAAATTGAAGCAGAGGGAATGCGTCCTAACTCATTCTCTAAGACCAGCATTACCCTGATACCAAAACCAGACAAGGATATAAAATAAAAAGAATACTACAGGACAATATCCCTGATGAACATAGATACAACAATCCTCAAGAAAATTCTATTAAACCAAATCCAACAACATATCAAAAATATCATTTATGCAAGGGTGATTCAATATATGCAAATCAATAAATGGCATATATCACTTCAATAGAATGAAGAACAAAAACCATGTAATTTTTGCAATACATGCAGAAAAAGCAGTTGATAAAATTCAACATCCCTTCATGATAAAAAAAAACTCTCAATAAATTAGGTATAAAAGGAAAGTACTTCAACATAACAGAAGACATATATAATAAGCTAACAGCTAACATCTTATGGAACAGGGAAAAGCTGAAATCTTTTTCTCTAACAACTAGAACAAGACAAGGATGCTCACTTTCACCACTCTTGTACAACATAGTACTGGAAGTCCTAGCCAGAGCATTTCGTTCAGAAAAAGAAAAAAAGTGCATCCACATTGGAAAGGAAGAAATCAAATAGTAAGTTTGCAGATGAAATAATCTTATATGTAGAAAAACCAAATACTACACAATAAATCTCTTAGTACTAAGAAATGCATTCAGCAAAATTGCAGAATACAAAATTAATATACAAATATCAGTATTGCCGGACTTGGTGGCTCAGCCTGTAATCCCACGCCTTTGGGAGGCTGAGGTGAGTGGATTGCCTGAGCCCGCAGGTTCGAGACCCGTCTGGACAACTTGGTGAGACCTCATCTCTACAATAAATCAAAAATTAGCCGGGTGTGGTAGCGCTACTTGGAAGGCTGAGGCAGAAGGATCGCTGAGCCCAGCAGGTTGAGGCTGCGGTGGCCGGGAGCAGACACTGCACTCCAGTCTGGGTGACAGAGTGAGACTCCAACTCAAAAAACAAAAAATCAGTATCGTTTCTATACATGAACAACAAACTTGATGAAAAAAAATCAAGACAGCAATCTCATTCACAATAGCTACACAAAAATAACAAGAAATAAATTTAACCAAGGAGGTCAAAGATTTCTACAAGGAATATTACAAAATACTAATTAAAAATTCACAATTATATAAACAAATGGAAATACATCTTATGCTTATGGATCTGAAGGAGTAAAATATTGTTAAAATGACCATACTGTTCAAAGTAAACTACAGATTCAATGCAATCCCTATCAAAATACCAATGACATTCTTCACAGAAATAGAAAAAGACAATCCTAAAATTTTTACAAAACCACAAAGGACCCAAAAAAGTCAAAACAATCCTAAGCGAAAAGATAAAAGTGGAGACATCACACTACCTGACTTCAAAATATACTACAAAACTCTGGTAACCAAAACAGCCTGGTAAATACATAGACCATTGGAGCAGAAATTAATCCTTATAACTACAGCTACTGGTTTTTGACAAAGATGCCAGGAAGACTCACTAGTGAAAGGATAGTCTCTTCAATAAATGGTGCTAGAAAAATTGGATATCTGTATGCAGAAGAATGAAGCTAAACTCCTACTTCTAACTCTGTAAAAAAATCAAGCCACAAGGGATCAAAGATCTAAATGTAAAATCTAAATTTAAAAAACGACTAGAAGAAAACATAGAGGAAATGCTTCAGGGCATTGATCTGGGCAAAGATTTTATGAACAAGACCTCAAACACAAGCAAAAAAAGAAAAAATAAATAAATGAGATTATATCAAACTGAAAGACTTCTGCACAGAAAAAAAAAAACACAGAGTGAAAAGACAATCTATAGAGTGGAAGAAAATATTTGCAAATTATTTATCCAACAGGGATTAATATCCATAATATACAAATAATTCAAATATCTTAACAGCAAAAAAAAATTAAGTTGAAAAAATGGGCAAATGATGTGAACAGACATTTCTCAAAAGAAGACATAGGCTGGGCACAATGGGTCACATATGTAATCACAGCATCTTATGAAGCTGAGGTGGGAGGATTGTTTGAGATCAGGATTTTGAGACCAGCCTGGGCAACACAGCAAGAATCTGTCTCTACCTAAGTAAATTGAAAACAAAGAAGTAGAAATACAAATGACAAACAAATATGTGAAAAAAATGTTCAATGCCACTAATCATCAGAGAATCTAATTGAAAACACAACGGGGAATCATCTCACCCCAGTTAGGATGTGATTATTAAAAAGACAAAAAATAAATGCTAGTAAGGATGCAGAAAAAGGGGAACTCATATACTGTTGGTAGGAATGTAAGCTAGTTCAGCTACTCTGGGGAACAGTATGGAGGTTCCTCAAAAACTACAAACAGAACTGCCATATCATGCAGTAATCTCATTACTGGGCATTTATTCAAAGGATCAGAAATCAGTATATTGAAGAAACATCTGCACTCCAATGTTTATTGCAGGACTATTCACAGTAGCCAAGATATGGAACCAATGTAAGTGTACAATAACAGATGAATTGCATGTATGGAATCTATTCTACTATTAAAAAAAATAATGAAATCCTGTTATTCATGGAAACATGGATGGAACTAGGGGATACTATGTTAAGTGAAATAAGTCAGGAACAGATGGTTAGATGCCACATGTTCTCACTTACATGTGAATGCTAAGAAGTGTTGATCTCATAGAAGTAAAAAATAGAACAGAGGGCACGAGAAGTTGGAAGAGTAGAGAGACATGGTGGATAGGATAAACTTTTTTAAAGGATACAAAATTAGGCAGGGGAAGAGAAGTAGGTTAAGGAGCACAAACATACAGTTAGATAAAATGTGTAAGTTTTCTACAGTCAACAGCAGAATATAAAGTAACTACAGTTAACAATGTCTTGTATCTTTCAGTGTAGCTAGAAAGATAACTTGAATTGTTTCTAACACATAGAAATGACAAATACTCAGAGTGATGGACATCTGAAATACACTAATTTGATCATTACACATTCTCTGCATGTAGAAAAATATAACATGTACTCCATAAATATGTAAAATATTATGTATCCATAAAAAAATTAAAATGATACAAAATAACAGCTAGATAGAAGTAATAAATTATAGTGCTCTATGCCACTGTAGGATAACTATAGTTAATAATTCTATATTTAACTGAGTGACATATCACAGAAGCAAAGACCTGAGTATCATGTCTGAAACAAAGACATGTTCTCATTTATATGTGAACCTTGAACAATTATCATAATACTATAAGAAAGCATTGGCAGTAGTGGGACACTGCCAGGGGAGGGTGGGGCAGGATTAGCAGTAGTGGGAATCTGCCAGGGGAGGTGGACACACCTCATCAACAAGGGTGCATGCATAATGAACCTCTGTATACCTCACCCTGAATTGTACCCCACATCTTTAAAATTAAAAATTAAAAACAAACTTAATATCCACCAATAGGGCAATGGGTAAATAAGTGATGACATATTGGTAAAAAATAAAAAATAATTCTATATTTATGCATTTATTTATTAAATTTTATTTTAAAGATGTGGGGTACAATTCAGGATAGGTATACAAGTGGACATCGTACAGGTAAAGTTTGGGGCTCCCTTTGGTCTCCACTTTGCCTGGTTTGAGATCAGATACCCTTATTGATGTTGTCCCCTCCCCCACCCCAGCAGTATCCTGCTACTGTCAATCTCTTTCTTACAGTATTATGGTAAATGTTCCCAGTCGGCTTATGAGTGAGAACATATGGTACTCTGTCCTTTGTTTTTGTGATAGATCACTGAGTATAAAAGACTCTGAATCCATGCAAGTTGCTGTGAAGTCCATATGTTTGTCTTTCTTTCTGGCTGCCTAATATTCCATTGTGTATTAGTACCACATTTTTTTAATCCAGTCCAGTTTTGATGGGTAGCATGGTTGCTTCCATGTTTTTGCTATTGTGAATAATGCTGCCATAAACATGTGTGTGTAGGTATCTTTTTTGTAAAATAATTTTAGTTCCTCTGGGTATATTCCCAGTAGGGGGACTTCTGGTTCATATGGAAGGTCGATTTATAGTTCTTTTAGAAATCGCCACACTGTTTCCCACAGAGGTTGAGCTAGGAAGGATCGCCGGAGCCCAGCAGGCGAGGCTGCGGTGACTGGGAGCGGCCACTGCACTCCAGTCTGGGCGACAGAGTGAGACTCCAACTCAAAAAACAAAACAAACAAAAAAAAAACATTCCCACCAGCAGTGTAGAAGTGCTCCCTTTTCTCGGCATCCTCTGTTGGTTGTTTTATTAATGATGGGGTTAGGTAGTATCTCAATGTGATTTTGATTTGTATTTCTCTGATTAGTGAAGCTGAGCACTTTTTTCATTCATCTGTTGGCTGTCCGTGTATCTTTTTTTTTGAGAAGTGTCTATTCCTGTCTTTTGTCTACTTTTTCATGGTACTGTTGGTTTTTTTCTTTTCAGCATGCTTGAGTTCCTTGTAGATCCTGGATGTTAGGCCTTTATCAGATACGCAATTGGCAAATATTTCTTCCCATTCTGTGGACTGTCTCCCCACTCTTTTCTTGGTTTCTTTTGCTTTGCAGAAGCTTTTCATTTTAAAAACTTGTCTATCTTATGGTATGGACATCTGAGAGTTTAATCAGGAATTGGCTACCAATTTTGATTTCCATAAGAGTGTCTCTGCATATTCTAAGATTCTTAAAGTTTGGGTTTTACATTTAGGTCTGTGAGCCACTTTGAGTTGATTTTTTGTGTATGGTGATAGGTCAGGGTCCTGTTTCATTCTTCTGCACTTGGTCAGCCAGTTTTCCCAGCACTGTTTACTGAATAGGTTCTCCTCTCCCCAGTGGTTATTGTTGGAGGTTTTGTCAAAGATGAGTTGGTTTTGAGAAATTGAGAAATTTGCTTCTGGAATCTCTGTCCTGTTCCATTGGTCTACATGCCTGTTCTTGTACCAATATCAGGCTGTTTTGTTTATTGTAACCTTATAATAAAGTTAAAAGTCTAGAAGTGTGATACCTCCTGCTTTGTTTCTTTTGCTAAGGATTGTCTTGGCAATTTGTGGTTGTTTATGTTTACAGGTCTGAGAAGAACGGTGCTGGTAATTTAATGGGTATAGCAATGAATCTGTAGATTGGCTTTGGTAGGATGGACATTTTAACAATGTTGATTCTTCCAGTCCATAAGCATGGAATATTTTTCCATTTGTTTGTGTCATCTTTGACTTCTTTGAGCAGTGTTTTGTAGGTTTTGTTGTAAAGGTCTTTCACTTCTCTGATTAAGAAGATGCCGAGGTACTTCATTTTTTTGTGGCTATTGTGAATGGGATCATGCTTTATTTGGTTCATCACCTGTTTTTGTTGGCGTATAAGAATGCAACTGTCTTTTGCATATTTATTTTGTACACTGAGACTTTTCAAAGTCCTTTATCAGTGCAAGGAGGTTTTTGACAGATTCTCTTGGATTTTGAGGTATAGCGTCATATCTTCAGCAAAGAGGGATAACTTGACTTCTTTTCCTATTTGGATACCCTTGATTTCCTTCTCTTGTCTCTGGTCCTTGATTTCCTAGGACCTTCTCTTCTCTCTAGCTAGGACTTTCAACACAATGTTGAACAGGAGGGGTGAGAGTGGGCAGCCTTGTCTTGTTCCTATTTTCCAGGGAAATGCTTCCAATTTCTGTCTGTTTAGCTGTGGGTTTATCATAGATGGTTCTTACTATTTTGAGGTATGTTCCTTCTATGCCTAGGTTTATAAGGGTTTTTATCAAGAAATGAAGCTGGATTTTATCAAAAGCTTTTTCTGCATTGAATAATATAATGGAATCTTTCTTGACATTTCTATTTCCAGCACCACCCTTATCCAATCAGACACCCAATCCTGTCAAATTTTCCTTTTAAATATCTATAATTTTCTTCATTTCAACTCCTATGGTCTGAATGTTTTCTGTCTCTCAAAATTCATATGTTAAACTCTTAACTTCCAAAGTGCTTAAAAGATAGGTCCTTTTGAGTGGTAATTAATTCATGAGGAAAGAGCTCTCATGAATGGGATTAGTGCCCTTATAAAAGAGGCCCAAAGGAACTTGTTTGGCCCTTTCACAATGAAGAACATAGTTAGAAGATACCACTTATTAGGAACAGGACCTTATCTGACACCAAATCTGGTGGTGCCTTGATCTTGGGCCTCTCAGCCTCCTGTACTAGAAGAAATGAATTTTTTCTGTTTATAAGCTATCCAGGCTATGGTATTTTGTTATAGCAGCCCAAACAAACTCCAAAATCAACCATTAATCATTTAGGTGAGACCCTCAGTCTCTTTTATCAGTTATTCTGAAAGCTTCTTTTTTTTATTTTTATTTTTATTTTTTTTTTTTTGAGTTGGAGTCTCACTCTGTCACCCAGACTGGAGTG
>NW_007248742.1:237419-251856 GCF_000164805.1 Carlito syrichta
TGATTTATTGTAGAGATGAGGTCTTGCTGCCCAGGCAGGTCTCAAACCTGCGGGCTCAGGTAATCCACTCACCTCGGCCTCCCAAAGGCGTGGGATTATAGGCTGAGCCACCAAGCCTGGCTCTGAAAGCTTCTTAGATATTTTCCTTAATGCTAATCAAACAAACTTGATTTGATTTGGCACATTCCTATTTGTGTATCATGCTAGCACTGTGGATACAATGGCAAATTATACAAAGTCTCTGCTTCCATGTAGCTAAAAATAAGGACTAACTTCCTGAGTCATATACTGGGCTCTACCCGATCAGACATTAATCTATCTTCTAGCCCCATCTCCATCCATTCTTCAGCTCACATTTTCTGTTCATATGCTCACTTAAGCATTTTATTCTTTCTCAAAACTGTATCTGTCAAAATCCCACTGTCTGGAATTCTCATTTATACCTATCCCTCTTTACTACCTGATCAATGTCTACAAATTCTTCAAGGCATACGTTAAATGCAATCTCCCAATGAAGCTTTTCTGGTAGTCAATCTTTTTTCTTCCATGTTTTCATAGGACTCTAGGCCTGCTTGTATTACAGTATTGATCATTCTGCAATTTTGGATATATACAAGTCTGTTCTAGCCCTTATGACAGTGAACCCTTCTAAAGGAGACTTAATTTTCTTTGTATCTGTGCAAAATCTAGCACACTGTTTATTACGTAGTAGTCAACTCTTATAAATGCTGATTAATAAATAAATGGAAATGTAAAAGAAAGTGTTAATTCTATCTTCTTTATTCCTAACTCAGAAGCAAAAAATAGAAGACATAATCATTAGATCATTTTATTGTTTAGCTTGTAATTTCTGTCATTTTTTAAAATCCAAAGTTAATGGTATAATTGAATTTTAACAATGTTCATTATTTTAATAAAGACTTATTTTACCAATTGCACTCATAAATAAATATCCATTACTTTGCATAATTCATGTAAAACAATAAGTTGTAGATGGAAGACCAAACATGTCTTTCAAAATTATAAATGCCAGTATTGCAGCGAAATATGTGTTGGCCTTACTTAATCCCACTCTACCTACGCAAACTGGAAGCACTGGACATGACATTTTTCCTCTCTGAGACCCAGACACGTCATCTGCAAACTTAGCAGGATGAGCCCTGGTCCTTTCCGCTCTGATAATCAATAGTACTACAATATTCTACAGAATCGCCAGAAGTGCCACCAATCCATAAAAATGAATTCAAAATCTGTAGACAGGAGGAACTCACCAAGGGACATACTTGAGTAAAGCAAACATGACTACACATAGCAAGAAGACTGTAGTAAGGTAATTTGAATTATGCCAAGGGATTCTGGCTGAAATCCCAACAAATAAATGCAACTGTTCTAAGTATGCACAGGAGAAAAAAACAGAATGAGACTGTTGAAGCTTTAAAACATCTTAAGGAATGTGAATCTCCCAGGACTCTATCAAATGACACAGAAAGGCAAAGCATTTAATGACTTAGAGACAAGGATTTAAAGGGACTTTACCTATAAACTTTCTCCATCACCTTACAATTTTATAAAATGAATAATTACAAAATATTCTAATTATAAATCGTCTCCAAGTCTTGCTTAGGTATTATTCCTTTTATTTTAGCCAAAGCCTGGGGTCTTTTTCTGTACTGATATATATAAAGGAGAGTGGGGGAAAGATTATCAGAGGCAGTATCTACCACACCAGGCTAGACAGATTTGCCAATCATAAGAATTAGCTGCACATCTAAATATTTCTGGGTCAAATGCTCTAAACTACAGAAGTGCATCAGCTTGTTTGTTTGAGTTTTCCCTGCTTTGTCTCCCTAATGCCATGCTCAGTTCCCCCGACAGCTGCTCTGTTTTGCCACTCTGTTGGTTTCTAAGCTGCTCTGCTTGTGACTGGCTGTGATCTGAGAAGAAGAAGAATAGATGGAAGATGAAGAGTGCACTAGAGCAAAGCAAAACAGCTGCCACAGGAAGATGTGTTGCTGCAAAGTATGTAAAAGCAGACACACTAGAGACAGAAAACTTTTAAAGGATTCCTGCTAGAACAAAGATAGGGAAGGTAGAAAAACAGAAAAATTGGCACAAATCTACAAGAACATTATCAAAAATTACGTGTTCTGATCAGTAATTTAACAAGGTGATTCCATTCCAATTTAGTCAGAAGAAAATATTTACTTAAAAGCATCAAGAGTGACAAGCATGCTTTTTCACAGAAGTTTTTTGTCTTTTAAGAGAAATGTTTAATAACCTCAATAAAATTAATTTAATTGGGATCAAAAACAGTTTGTAAATAATATGCTTTATAATTGGTTAACAGGGCTTTAAAAGGCATGTGCTCCCATGTGCGTCCATGGGATCTATATGCAAGCAAAATGCTAATCTTTAAAAGGTATAATAATATAGAGAAAAATGAAAATAGCTGATTGAGGTTGTGCTAAAGTTACTTGTATCAAATATTTTCAGAGCAGATAAGTAAATAATCTTTTGATACTATAAGTGAAATTGAAATAAAAAATGAGAGGGTGAGTTTTTTAAAACAAATCTCTGTAACACTGAATCCAAACAGAAATTCCATGTATTTTTGAGATATGAAATACTGATTTTTTTAAAGACCTTCAGAGACCATCTTCCCAAAACAAATGCCAATTTTCTGTAAAGTATTTAAGAGACTGTTTCAAGTAACAGAAGATAATACACATATTTTCAATCCCTATATAATTTTCCCCTGGTTTCTTCTAACTCTACTTGGGAAGAAAACCTCGTTATCTAAGCACATCTCATATGTATGCCTGAATGAGCCAGAGTGCCCATGGGGCCCCTGAGGGACAGTTTTACTTTCCCTCCTCCCTTCAAACTTTAACCTAATTTTTGGCTCAGTTTATGGGAACTCTCATTCTATTATTTATCTGATGGCACACCCTACTACTCAACTAAAGGCTGGAATCTTACCTGGAGTTCTCAATTACCTAAAATCCTGAGGGTGGGAACAAAAATGCCATGCTACTCATCTCTCTTCTGGTTCCATTATCTCAACTTTCTTCTGTGAAGAAGCAGCTCAAAAAACTTGCACAAATGCATTCCTAGGTTATGGCTATGCAAAAGAAGGGAAGCATTCTGAATTCTGATCTAAATTGTCTTGGAGTAATTGGAACAATAAGCTAACTACAACAATCTCAAAGCCACTTGAGGAGTCATGCCAGCCTCTCCAACATAAGTGGTCCATAGATGTAGTAGCTGGGCCAGATCAGCCCACTGACATAATCTACTCATTCTGGTTGTTACCAGCCACTTCTGGAATGATTCCAAGGCCAAGTCCAGGCATATGCTAACCTGATTCACATAGACTCTGGCTTTTCCCACCACTTCCAGGTTCAGATGAAGCACTCACCATGGGTCACAGGATCTGACTTCTCCAACAACTGCTCACAGGAGTTTGGCCTAGTTAATGCCCTGGAAGAGAAACATTAACCAATGAGAAATGAGATGATAAGAAGATGTCAGATAAATTCCCTTTACTATCTCCCCTTCTATCCCAATGTATTTTTCTAAGACAAAGTGATTGCAGATGACTCTCCAGAAATGTGCTATGTGACCCAACAACTAGCTATTCCCTATAAGGATATAACCAGCTGAGCACACATTACCTGGTATTTGCTGTCCTTCCTCTACTGCTACACTCTACTTCACTCTTGCTGTCCTGGGAATGCAGGCCAACAAAGCATTAGCATGTAAATTTTGCCTTTGATTCTTTTTTTCTAGGAAATAGGTTAAGGCATATATCAATGAATAATCCTGACTCCTGTCTCTTCTCCAGGAAAAAGCAGATTCATACCCAGGTTGGAGTGAGCTTACTCTTTTTGATTATGTTAAAAACGTCTCTGGTAGGAATGGAATTCATTGTTATCACTGTTCACTCTACTGGCCCTACTCCCCTACCCTACGTCCTTCCCTTTCCCTGTCTGCCCCTGTCTCCCTGTTCCTTCACACTAACCCAAGAAAAGATTTCCCACAGTCAAAAAGAGATAAGAGGACACTATTTTTAAAATTTATCCAATACATGCAAATGATTAAAGAGCTAAATAGATAAGAAGATGCAATAAAAACATTTTCACAGACATCTAAAAAAGAAAATTAAAAATTTAACTTCCAATTGATTTTCAATGCAATTCATGTTAATAAGCCCATTAGTCTTAAAAGTGTGGAGAGTACAACTCTGAGAAAATTGTTTCCAGATTCTTCTAATTATGCATATCTACCCTAATTTCACCACTTAGTTTTGAAGCACTGTGTTCTTATGAAGAAGATAAGAAAATAGACATGACCTCTTGATAAATGTACATATATACTATTAATTCTAGGTTACTCTTTTCCCAGAGATTCAAATTCTCCTTCACCTCTCACCTCACTACTCATCATGAACTTAGAAATCCCAATGATTAATACAAAGAGTAAACTGGGTTTCACTTTGATAAGTGTACTTTTTGGTAAATTATTCCTTTGGGTTTAAAATAACTACCAAGTAGAAAAATGTAGCAGCACTATCAATGCAACAGAACTAAGTTGATAAATTAGAAATGGAAGAAGAGAAGATTTAATTGGTATTGGACATGAAAGGGGAATTTTACTTCCTAAACATTTGTGCTGTAATCTCCTCTAAACTTTAATTAAACTCTCTCAAGGTTTATAATCTTTAAATACATTTATTTTAAATTTACCCATGTGTCAGGAAGATTTACTCGAGCTGTCAGTTTTCTATGCTCAAGCATTTAATTCTGAAGTGACTGATTACAATCATCGGCCCTCTGATGAGGTAAAGTCTTTTAAAGCTGACTCTTGGGAAACTTCTCCTATAAAAAGAAACAGATTCTTCCACTGCATGTGTAAGTGTAATTGGTGCAACCATTTGTATAACACTTAGGCATTTTTAGGCAAATTTGAACTTGCACATCACCTATAATTCAGTAATTCCTCTCATTAGTGACAGAGAGAAAGTCTTAAGCATGAACAACTGGAGACATTGGCAAGAAAATTCACAGCATCATTGCTTATGATTAAAAAAATAGAAAAAAACCATCAACAGTACAATGAAGATATACATTGCAATACATTCAAATAGTGCTTATAATAAAGTACACAGAGAAAATTACAGTCATACATCAATATAGATAAAATCATAATATTGAATAAAAGAAAATCACACGATGTATAAAATTCAAACAGAAGCAAAATAAACAAATTTAATTTAGGGATAAAAATATAACTGGTAAAACAGTAAAGAACCACAAAAGAATGATTAATAAAAAAGTCAACAGAGTATTAAGTTCTGGGAAAGAACAGAAAGTGAGCATTCAGGGAACTTCTGAGGCACTAGTCAAATAAGTTCTTAACCTGGTAATGGATAGGTGTATGTTTATTTTATTATCATTATTGAACTGTGTGTGTGTTCACATATCTTTGCATATATATTTCAGAAAAAAATGTAATTTTAAAAAAGCAATGACTTAATCTTAAAAAGAGTAACACTTTCTTTAAAAAAAAAAAAACTATTTGGACTCCTAGTTCCTGGCCTGCTCCATGGGAAGGGCAAAGGCAATGATGGCATCCTCCCAAGGACAAACTGAATCTATAGCTCTGAATTGAGTCAGGGGCAGGCGCTGGTGTGATGGGAGAAATGTCTCCAAGCAGCAAAAGATCTACCTGTAGATTAATTAATAGGAGAAGATTTTGAGAAGCAATTCCCATTTCTGAAAAACCTACTGAGTTCTGGTTCTTCAAACACTAGTGAATTTACCTGAGAATGTTAGACTGCCTTTTGGAGCCCCAGTGCCAGTCTCTTGTTCCAGGGGCCTTCCATGAGGTCTGAACCTCTTGCTCATTCCTCTTGATATCTTCCTTCTCAGCTCTTCAACTTTGGCCTTCATGCTGGTGGAGCTTTCAACAGCTGGGTATCCCAAGAAGAATCAGAACTCCCTCTTTCACACATTGATAACCAGTTAGTACCTTCATAGAGTCCAAAGAAATTAGCAAGATCTCCTTACAACAGTAATCTGTTTGCAGACGTGTATCCACTTCCAAACCCAGATGCTATTGGACACTCAGAGGATGAGCTTCTTAATGCCTGACTGAAGTCATAATGTTATTTCCATGACCTTGAGATATCAATTTTGAAACTTATTGCCTTTGTAAAAGGCAGGGTATTTGTGAGTATAACACCAGCCAACTTTAGACAGATGGTAATGATCACATTTGAGTAGATTAGGTGCATCTTTAATATCTTAGATTTGCAGCTGCTGAAACTATTTGGAAAATATTAACTAATGAGTCTGCGATATTTAGATACTGGCATTTATGTCAAAATAACAGTTAGGAATCATTCTGTCAATAAGGAGTTGGGCTTACTTCTTTGGAAAGCCTTTTATGTTTAAGTTGCCTTGCTGGCTGTGAGAATTCTATATATGCTAAAAGCCAGCATGTAACTTGGATCATGGCTTGAGTTTGGTTTTTAAATAAAACAGTGGTGGGGAGATTTTCTGTTATGTAAAATAGCCTTAGAACCAGATCAGCTTGTGTTTGATTAGAAAGGTAGAATAACATTTGAAAACTCAATTTGCTTTAACGAAATCACAGAGAAATTTAAATAAGTAAATAAATAACAATTTGGTAGTATAATGACTGATCCAGGATGCTTATAACTAAATAGTCTTTAACTTCAGAATGCTGTCATTTTAATTTGATGATAATGTACTGACCACTGTCATTTCATGTTAATAAGAATGAGGATGACAAAAACAGACAAACAGGAGAGCACTACACAAGGGTATGAATACCAACAGATAGACTCCCTTGGGTAGCACTCTCCTTTTGAATGTGGACAGACCCTGTATCTTTCTCCTGGCCAATATAGTGAGCAAATGGTATGTACATTACTCTATTACGTAAGACATAATATCTGTCTCGCAAGGAGATTCTCTTGCAAAGAAGCAACTTGCCATTATGAGCTGTCTATGAGTTCCATGTGGCAAGGAGCTGAGAATAGATGCTAGATGATGACCAGCAAGAAACTGAGGCACTTAGTCCAACATCCCACAAGAAACTGAGTTCTTCCAACAACCACAAGAGCAAAAAAAGGGGATCTTTCTCCAGTCAAGCCTCAGGTGAGACCACACCCACAACAGGCACCTTTACTGTAGCCTTGCAGAGGACCCAGCTAAGCCATGCCTACACTCAGATGGGGCTGAAGAATTGTTGAACTCATGTTACTAAAGAGAATAAACTAGAAAGATGAGGGTTGGTGGTAAGTATAGGATATTTACATTAAGACAATTGTGAGGTTAAAAAACAAAAGTTACTGACAAGGCCTGGGATATACCCAAGAGGTAAGTGGCTAAGGCAAAATGAGAGCAATCACCAGGTATTTGAAGCCTCATCTCATGTTTATTCTGAGGACATAGAAATAACCATGAATTATGACAGTGATGGTATAGGGAGAACAAGAGTGGGCAAGAAGCTAGCATTTTAAGGAATAAGGAGCCTGTAGATAATGGCAACAGGAAGAGATAATGGGCAAGGTACATGAAATTCAAAGCTAGGTATAGGGAAGAGAAAAAGAGAGCAGGAGAATGGCTTAGAAGAAGAAGTAATGATCAAGAAAGTTACATCTCTACTTTTAGGTAAGTGATATGAAGTGGTAGAGAAGATAGCCACCAGTTGAAAAGGCTGCAGGCACATCAGAGACCTCAGGGAAGAGCCACATATCTGTTCCCTTAGAACTATGTCTGAGTATGCAGATTTCCTTTTGATAAGAAAATGGCTGACGGTACTGGGAAACTATGGGGTAGGAGGGAGATGGGATTAACAGTAGCAAATCTGTCTGGGGACGGGGAAACACCTCTTATCAACAGGGTGCCTGAATGAAACGTAATTGTATACCTAACCCTTAACTGTACCCCACAACATCATAATAAAAAATATTTAAAAAAAAAAAAAAGAATAAGGCAAGAAAATATTACTTATCTATTGTTGCAAAACTTGGGGTTTTTTTGTATTAAAGCAGAAAAGCAAACAACCAATGGAAAACAGTTATGACTTCTACACATCATGAAGCCTATGACCACTAACCTATGGATCTGATTTAACCTCTTCTGGTTTTAATCTTTGTCAGCAGTCAATCCCAGGAAGTAGATTGCCTTGAACCCAAACTGGAATTATAATAAGCATTTTCTTAAATGTTTCCTTTCTCCTTAGACCCACTTTTAGGAAAAGTTTTCTCACTAGTCATTAGAATAACTATGAAAAAAGTTAGAGTCCCAAAAAATATTGGGCAAAACTATAAGAACAGAAATAATTTGACATATATTCAAAATGTCAACTGATGCATTCATAATATGACTTAAAATTAACATCATGATAATCATGTGTTACTATGTCCTAACTAGAATATTAAGCAATTGGCTGGTCCAAACTTTAGAGTCACTTGCAAGAAAAACAAAAGTGTGCACTCTTACATAAGAATTTTTATGTATAAACATAAACTGTTTACTTGATGCTACTGGAATAGTTCATCCTCACTGTAACCTTCATTTGTAAAATGAAAGCAATCTAATTATTGATAAATAAAGAAATGAATAAATTACATAACATTTACACTTCTGAAATACAATCATAGAAAGAATAAGATAAACTTCTATTAGTGTTTCTCAAACTGTGATCTAATGCTCACATGCATGAGAATAACTGGGAGTTTTTAACAAATAAATTTTTTGTGTATATTTAACATAAACAACATGATGTTACTATACACACACACACACACACACACACACACACACACACACACACACTGAAATATATTATATATATATACACAATATATATGTAGCAAAATCATTATAATTGTGGTCAAATGGTTACTCCCATCCCCCACTCTGCCAAAAGAGCAGATACAATCTCTTCATTTAGCATAAATCCTGAACACAATACACTTTTATGAACTACAGTCCTCATGTTATACATTACTCTTCCTGTATATTTGCTACTTTGTATCCTTTGACCTACATCTCCCCATTTCTTTCCCCACCTCATCCCAAGACTGGTCACCACTATTTTATTCTACATCTCTATATATTTGACCTTTTTTTTTTAGATTCTACTTATAAGTGAGACAATAGAATATTTTTCTTTTTGTGCCAGGCTTATTTTACTTAGCATAATGTCCTCCAGGTCTATCCACGTTGTGTCAAATGGCAGAATCTCTTTTTTTTTTTTAATAGCTGACGGGCATTTTTCTTAAGCAAACAGATCTCTGAGTCTCATCTTAGACTTACTACATTTATTGGACATACATTTTTATTTTTATTTTTTTTATTTATTTATTTTTGAGTTGGAGTCTCACTCTTTCGCCCAGACTGGAGTGCAGTGGCCACTCCCAGCCACCGCAGCTTCGACCTGCTGGGCTTCGGCGATCCTTCTGCCTCAGCCTACCAAGTAGCTGGAACTACAGGCACGCGCTACCACGCCCAGCTGATTTTTTATTTATTGTAGAGATGAGGTCTCGCTGCCCAGGCGGGTCTCGAACCCGCGGGCTCAGGCAATCCACTCACCTCAGCCTCCCAAAGCGCAGATTACAGGCTGAGCCACCAAGCCCGGCTTTGGACATACATTTTTAAATAGAATTTCATCTGGTTCTTACTCACAAAAGTTTCAATATCATTATTATGTGCTCCAACAGAAGAAGCTCTCCTAAATAAAATTATCAGAAGAAAAAGCATGATTCTGAATAATATATGTTAACATAATCTTGTGTTTATAAAAAGACAAAACTGTATAAATGTGTGTATGCATTTTTTATAGGTATGCATGTATTTGTATATAAAAACATGTGTAGGTTGGTGTAAATACATGTATGAATGTAAACAAATAATATGAAAAAGTCCAGAAAGCAATACAATAAATGTTAATAGTAATTACTGTTTAAGAAAACAAGTAACATTTGTGGTGTTGGCAGGGGAACAAAAAGATTTTGTTTTACTCAATATAATTCTTTATTGTTTATATAATTTATAGTAGGTACATATTCATGAATTTATTTAATTAGAAGAAAAAAAGAAAATTCACATGACTAGGAAGTTTGCAGATATAATTGCAGACTAATAAGAAACAGCATTAGTGTCATGCCATAGTAAAATGAAAAGGACAAATTCCAAATCAAATAATACTACTAATAATTTTTTCAGCAAATGCCTATCAAGTTCTGCTACCCTTCAAAGTACACCTGTCGGATCTCCTATTACTGCTCCTTATTGACTGATGGCACAAGCAGCTTTGCTGAATTCACTGTGGAACTCTGCACCAAAGCCACACCTTCCAGAAAATACTTATAGAAAATGACTCAGTACAGCTAGTATACTAAAGCAGGCCCACTTCTGCAAAATATGATTGCATGGACCACTTGGGCTTGAGAACTGACCATAAGCCTTGCCAAAACTGTCTCAGAACTGCACTGCCTTCTAAGACTCTTTATACCCAAACTTCCTTCCATCAGGCAAACCTGCGCTGTGATCTGAGAACCCTCCGATCTTCATGGGCACTTAGGACAATTTCCCTCACAGGTATTTTCTCCCAACAAATCTCTTGCACTTCTACTCTTATTTTGCCATCTGCTTCTTAGCAGATTCAAATTAACACACTGGCTGATTCAAGAGCCCAAACACTTAGTAAATACATTGTTCTACCTGACAAGTAAAATATGTAATATCAGAGAACATCTCTCTACTTCTAGTACAGATATAAGCCTTCCAGAAAAATCAGTCCTTCCTGTGAGTACCCCAAAACTAGCCCAATATGAATAAATAGAGGTTACCTCCTCTTTGATGACTTGTCTGAACACCAACACCTGACCTTCCAGGACTGAGTAAAGATTGCCCAGAACCTCAAGACCTCCAGCCCAGAAGACCACCCCTTTGTCTCTTCGTATATTCATTCATTAAATAAAAATGTACTGAGTATGTACTGTGTGGAATTACTGTCCTAGGCCCTGTGTACACAGTGCAGGCAAGTTTATGCTCTAATACAGTGTATAATCTGGAGGAGTAAACAGACGATAAACAAATACAAAAAGTGTATAATTAAATGTTGCACACACACAAAAAAGTCCCAAAGGGGAAAAAACAGAGTACCGTGAGCAAAAAGTCATTTTAATATTGCATGGTGAAAGGTTTTCAGAAAGGGGGATATTTAAGCTAAGACTAAAGGAAGAGAATGAACCAGTCATGTGAAGATTTGGGAAAGAGTAGTTCCAATTACTGGAAAGGCAGACAAAGATGAGATCATTTAGGGCCTGGGGGTCATGTTACAAAGGTAAGAGTTTATGAAGTCACTGAAAGGTATTAAGCAGGGGCTGAGGAAGGGAAATAAGAGAGAGGCTAGGAAGAATTGAATACAATTTAGGATCTTAAAAGACAGCTCTGGCCGCCATGTGGAGACTGGTTTAGACAGCAACAAGAGAATGAAGCAGACCACCAATGGTGGTAATAAAGGTGAAGGAGGAAGAGGTCAAACCATAACAGAATCTAACACATCGGGAAATTGTGCGGTGGGGAGACTCACAATCCTCATGGCTCCTAAAAGAATCCAAGTGTGGAACATCTCAATAAAGCCAGTATTTGGATTTTGGATCAGAAGGCACCAACAGTTGGTAGTGATGCCAGAGAGCAGCAACTATCCTGGAGAGGGCCACAGCCACAGTCACAGTCACAGCCAGTTACTTAGGAGACGTTTCCCTTTCCCTCTCCTCTCTCTCCATTCTAACACACAGAGTGCTAGAGAGCTCTAGAGCTTAGAAAAGGAAGGAGGAAGGTATGCAGCAGTGCTTCTCCATAGTGGGCCTCAGAGAGCAGCAATTGTATCACCTAGGAACATATTAGAAACACATTTTCAGCCCCTTCCACATATCTGAATCAGAAACTCTGGGGCTAGAACTCACTAATTTGTATTTTTTACAAGCACTCCCCCTGGGTGATCTTGAAACATGTTAAAGTTTCAAAATCAACAATGTGAAATTTTAGAAAGTTTAAACTGTAGTGGAATGAGTTTTAATGACTATAAGTAAACTTAAAGTTATAGATCTGCCTGAGATGTCATTAAAGGATAGGAAAGAGTGATTAAATAGAATACAGTTGAGAAAAATAGAATAGCAGCTTGAGAAAAATAAAACTCTTCGTATTTCACCACAATGATTGATAAGCAGGTGTACTGAAGATAATTGCATAAATAATTCTATATTTGTAAATGTCTGTTATTTTAACAAAAGGGGAATAATATTTTAGTTTTTATGTTCAGCATTAAATCTGACCAACACCAACACTTTGTTGATAAGTTATACTGATACCTGTTCCCTAAAAATCATGTACTGAAAATAGCATGGTCTTTCTATCTGAATAAATAGCGGTTACTTATACTACCCAATTCTGTATCTCTTCAAAACCCACACATAACAAAATCATAACAGATTTTACTGAGATAAAAGAGTTTACCCTGAAGAGATATGGACTGATACAATGAACATCGGGTCAATAGCTTATAGGAAACATATGCTATTTCTTTATTTCTAAATTTATTATTTTAATTATACCTGTTAACATTTATTGAGTTTTCAGTGTGTTTCAGGTGCTGATAAGAAATATAGCAACTTATATACATTTGTTCTAAAGTTGTCAACTAAATATATTTCCTTCATATTTGTCAAAATGCTTCTATGGTAGATCATAAAGGCCCACAAGTCAAGGACTATATGTATTTACCTTTCAAATACCAAATCTAGAATAAATGTTAAAAAACAGACTTTTGATAATAATTATGGGAATTGTTTTAAATATTCACTGAAGAAAAACCTTTACAAGTATTCCTGATACACTTGCTAACTTGCTATGTATAACCTCTAAGCACAGAGGGGAAAAGAAAGAAACTATATCATAATCACTGATTCTGTCTCAAATTCATTCAAGTATTCTTTTCATATTAAGAATTAAAGATACTGGGCTGTGCACTTTCTACATCTTATCTCAATTAATCTTTACAACAAACCTGCTATATGGGAATGATTATACACATTTTACAAATAGGAAAAGCAAAGGCCAGAAAGATTAAGTAAATGATCAAAGCACATTAAGTGTCATATTCTGGATAGAACTCAAGACTGTCTTACTTCAAAGCTGAGTTCCTAAAGACTGTAGGATACTTCCTGAGACATCCCTTTGAATCTGCACTTTAGAGGAATGAAGAGTCAAAGATGACATCATGCCCTCAGGAGAGTGGCAAGATATTACTATCACAAGAAATAATCAATGAGGGTGAGCAGGGAGGTGGCAACTAGGAGACAAAGTGTGCTGCATTTCTTCCTTGGCTATATAAACCAGCAAAGAAATTTACCCCTAATAGATTATGACTGTCAGCTCTCTTTCCTGCAGATGGATGAAAAAGATAAATGACTGTTCTCGCTCCCAATAGAGCCTACCACTTCTTCTTACTAGACCAACTTACCGTGAAGGTAATTTTTTGAAAAATCCAAGACTTACAAAATAAAAATGGAGGAGAGAAACAATTCCTGGGTGAACTTTAGCAGTTTAGCAATGACATAAAGGCACAGAGTCAGGAGAGTATGGCAAAATATACCTACTTTTAGGTCTTGAAAATAGATATGTGCGGGGCACAGTAGCACACATCTGAAAGTCCAGTTACTCGGGAGGCTCAGGAGGATCAATTGAGCCCAGGAGTTCAAGTCCAGCCTAGGCAACATAGTGAGACCTGTCTCAAATATATATATAATAGATATAATAAAAACCAAAAAGTCAGTATTTAAGTTTTGTAACCTAAATTCTTAGGAAGATGGATGAATAATAATATACTCAAAATTACCCAAATAAGGACTCCCAAAACACACCCACCTGCCCTAGTCTATGTTCCTTGAGCTACTACAGAAGAGGAACTACAATTGAATAGCATTAAGAATTTTCTTTTATTGGAATTTTCTTTTTGAACAGATGTGCTGCTGAAGCTGTCATATGCAACATCCACTCTGCTCCTCTCCTAACAAGGCTCAAATTTGCTCCCAGTGTTGCAGCAGTGACATCCAGTGGCTAACTTATTAAAGTGCATTTTCAGGAAAAAAAAATTGTCCATCTTCACAAAAGTCTTGAAGATTTCTGTCCGTAATATTTTCATCTCTGGTATTCACTTTTATAACAGTATGAAAAGGGTAAATTTAAGAAAAGAGTTGTGCTCTCCAAATAATTCAAGTTGTATTCTATTTTTTATAAGTACTTATATGAAGCTAGAAAAATTCAGCACGTAATTTCTTTCTTTCTTTTTTTTTTTTTGAGTTAGAGTCTCACTCTGTCGCCCAGACTGGAGT
>NW_007248742.1:251876-273642 GCF_000164805.1 Carlito syrichta
TCCACTCACCTCAGCCTCCCAAAGGCGTGGGATTTCAGGCTGAGCCACTGAGCCCGGCAGTTTCTGTGTTTCTAAGAGCTTGTCATTTCATGTGGCATAACCAGTGTGCTGACCTATCTGTTCGTGATATTCTCTACAGTCATTTTTGTGTCTCTGGGGTCATTAGTCAGGTCCATTGGTCATTTCTGATTTTAGTTTTGGATTCTTTTTTTTTTTTTTTGAGTTGGAGTCTCATTCTGTCCCCCAGGCTGGAGTGCAGTTGGCATGCACATGGCCACCCCAGCGTCAACCTGTTGGGCTCCAGTGATCCTTCCACCTCAGCCTTTCAAATTAGCTGGAACTACAGGCGTGCACTACCACACCCGGCTGGTTTTTTATTTATTGTAGAGATGAGGTCTCGCCAAGTTGCCCAGGCGGGTCTCGAACCCGCGGGCCCACGTAATCCACTCACCTCAGCCTCCCAAAGGCGCGGGATTACAGGCTGAGCCACCAAGCCCGGTCTCGGCACATAATTTCAACCTGGAAGTGAAGCCGTACCTGGTGGGCAGTTACTAAAGTCACGAGTTAAGATGAAATTAGACTGCCTAACAACTCACTTTTATACTACCATGTATCTATTGAAGCAAGTATTTGACCATTCATTTTTTTAGTTTGTTTTTTCAATCTAGAATTTCTTATTTTTAGAGTTTCAACTACATGTATATGGGTTCTAAACTTTGGATTCCACATAGCATTCTGTTAATATTTAAGATGAAATAAAAAAATATAATGTGATGCTTTCAGCTATAAAGAATGAATGCAGTTTTCTGGAGTTAACTATAAAAAAATCAGGACTCAGTTGGCACTCTGGAAGAACCTATTTCATTGTTTCTTAAGTAGGTGGGTGTAAACATTCACTTCAGGAAGAAATTTCACTGTACAGTGTTTCTTACAACATGAAGAGCTACAGTTCAAACTTGCAAGAAGCAAACTTATACATTGGTCCAACTGCAAAATGTGTGTGTATGTGTGTGTGTGATGTTGTAGGAGGCTGTATCACTGTCCTATCCAATTTCTAAAGCATTAGTATAAAAGTGGCACTAAATCACATAAGTGTGGTCCTAGGCAAGAGTGTCTCATTTCAGTCATATGCACATGTAATATAATCATCACTAGTGGCATATTTCCAACACTAATTAAATCAAGATCTTACAGAATATCTGATACTATGCCATTTGGTGATGGTGGGGGAGGAATAAAGGAAAAGACTTCAAAAAAAAGTAATGGTTGTCTTAGGTTAATGTATGTAACCCAAGATCAGTTGTGTCCATGTTCTCTAGTGTTTTGAAATCACCCTTTTTTTGTTTAAAACTTGACCCAAGCCCCCATGGCACATAGATAAGGCATGGCACTATCCCTCCTATCCCTTCCCCTTACCTCTTCCTTCAAATGATCTTTGTAGGGTTTACAGTTATCTTATTCATTTCTTGCTATTATATCTGTGTCCATTTAATTCTTTCTTGTTCTCCGCACCTGCAGCTCTTCTTCACACTCATTCCAGCTAAACAAAAAATAAGCTATTTAAAAGCAGGAACCCTTTTTCCTCATACCACCCCCAGAGCCCAGGACAGCAGTTGATGCATAGTAGTCACAACATCCTCTCATTTTCTCAGCCAAGGCAATTTAGTCATCCTTTCGTCTATTTTCCGTAGCAGACCAAGCTCTGAGCCCCATCTTTTCATATCCAAGTGGCTCCTTAAAGTGATGTACTGAAACAAAAGATGAATTTTCCTTTGAGAAATTCTGTCACCAGAATGATATTATTTAAAACACACATAGAACATATTTCAAAAATTGTTGTCCATGATAAATACGTACAATTTTTATTGTCAAAAAATAAAACACATCCAGATAGAGTGGACTGACCTACCAGAAATGAAATTTTACTTCTTCAGCAGCAGAAGCTGAAATATGCTCTGTATAGTAAGAAAAAGAGAGTCACCCTGGAGCATATTCACTTTGCAAAACAGCCCCCACCCGTACATCTCTGCATGGTAACCAGAGATCTCAGCGTAAGACATCATTGTAGACGAACAGTAGAATATCACTCATTCATCAATGATGTGAGCCACTCTTTTGCCAAATACAAGAACATTTTTCAAGCATGAAAATAATATTTTTTCAATTGTATGTGCTCTTCTCACTGCAAAGTTTATAGACAACACACTTTTCGGTTTATTCAACATTAATATTTTCTCCATCACTTTCTTACATCTAGACCAGGACTCAGCAAATGACAGTCTGTAAGTGAAATCTAGCTGTCATATATTTTTGTAAGTTTTACTGGATCACAGCCACACTGGTTGCTTAAGCATTATCCATAGTTGCTCCAGTGCCACACAGGAAGTCACGCAGTTGTAACAGAGACTGCGTAAACCACAAGGCCTGAAATGTTTACTATCTGTACCTTTACAGAAAGAGCTTACTACCCCATTATGTTCCTTCTCCCTCCCTCCCTGCCTCCCTCTCCCTCTCTTTCTCTCTCTCTCTCTCTCTCTCTCTCATTCTCTCTGTTTCTGGCACCTTCTCTCCTTGACCCCAGTCGTCAACGTGTCCCTTTAGTTGATCAAAGCCTCTACTGCTTCCAATAACAGAAACAGCTCCCTCCATGACTTCCCTGACCTCCTTTTCTTCTATATAACATTCATTTACAAGTATTTAAATTAAAAGGTGGGAAAATGGATTATACAATTAAGTATATTATGGTAAGATTTGGTCACTAGAGTAGATTAGGCATGTTCTGGGTGGTATGGCTGTAGACAGATGTGACTATTAGATTCAATCCTCTTGCTTTTAAGAGAAGAGCCTGTAAATTGTTAAAGAAGAAAAAATCTTATTAGAATAACTTGTGAAGAACATAAATATTTTTTCAGTTGCACTAGCCATCTTCTTGTCTGCCCAGCCTCTATTATAAACTCTCTAGAGAAAAACAGAGAGTCACAGCCACCCATACCTCTGGGGACCCATTTTTAAAAGGGAGTCACTTTCTATCAATTCTTAATTAAATTTTGTTCATTTATCTCCACATTTCCTTTTCTTAAGTATTTCCCTATCTACAGATATATTCCTCTAATTTCTGGGTAAAGATACTATAGAGATATTCATATATTATGCTTTTTATAAAATAAAATGAACAAATATTTGATAAATGTGTTTTTTCTCTCATAACTTAATAGCTCCATTTAGAGGTTTGCATTGTGTGTGTGCTTTTTTTACTCATATTGCATATATTTTTTAAAAGAATCTTGTTTATTATAAAAGAAAACTTTAAATGCAAATAACAAAAAGAAAATTGAATCAACTACCAACAGAGATAGTCATCATGAAAATGTGAGTATATCTATAGTCTTTTCTCCACACAGACACATGCACAAAGTTGTATATTTACTCATATACATATAAAGGCACATCTTGTATATTGTGCTTTGCATTACTAAACTTTGCTGGTATTGCATTTTTTACAAATTCAAAGTTTGTGGCAACCATGCATTGAGCACATCTGTTGGTGCCATTTTTTTTTTCCAACAGCATGTGCTAACTTTGTGTCTCTGTGTCACATTTTAGTAATTCTCTCAATATTTCAAGTTTTTCATTATTATTATACCTGTTATGGTAACCTGTGATAAATGTTTTTTTAATTACTATTGTAATTGCTTTGGAGAACCACAAATCATGCATTACTTATTGACAATGCACCTGGTCACCCAGGGGGATGTGTACAAAGAGATGACAAACTTAATCATTTTGTGTGTTCATTCCTCCATCTCTCTCTCTCTCTTTCTTCAGACCTCACTATTCCCTGAGACACAACAACATTGATATTAGGCCAGAGAATAACCCTACAGTGGCTTCTAAGTGTTCAAGTGAAAAGAAGTGTCACACATCACTTACTTTCAATCAAAAGCTAAAAATAATTAAGCTTAGTGAGGAGGACATATTGAATGCTTAGGCTGAAAACTAGGCCTCTTGTTCCAAACAGTTAGCCAAGTTGTGAATGCAAAGGAAAAGTACTTGAAAGAATCTAAAAATGTGACTCCAGTGAACACATGAATGATAATAAAGAAAAACAAATTTATTGCTAATATGGAAAGAGTTTGAATGGTCTGGATAGAAGAAAAAACCTGCCACAACATTCCCTTAAGTTAAAGCCTAATTCAGACCAAGAACTTCTCTCCAAATCTATGAAGGCTGAGAGATGAGGAAGCTGCAGAAAAAAAGTTGGAAGATAGCAATAACTGATTCATGAGGTTTAAGGAAAGAAGCTGTCTTCATAACATAAAAGTGCAAGGTGAAGCAGCAGGTACTGATGTAGAAAAGCTGCAGAAAGTTATCCAGAAGATCTAGTAATATAATTGATAAGGGTGGCTACACTAAGCAACAGATTTTCAGTGTAGACAAAACAGCTTTATATTGGAAGGAGATGCCGTCTAGGACCATTATTGTTGGAGAGGAAAAGACAACGCCTGCCATCAAAGCTTCAAAGGACAGACTGACTCTCTTTTAGGGAATAAGGCAAATGGTGACTTGAAGTTGAAGCCAATGTTTATTTACCATTCCCAATAAATCCTAGGACCCTTAAGAATTATTTTAAATCTACTCTGCCTCTGCTCTACAAGTGGAACAACCAAGCCTGGATGATAGCACAACTGTTTATAGCATGGTTTACTGTATATTTTAAGCCCACTGTTAAGAACTGCTCCTCAGAAGAAAGGATTTTTTTCAAGATATTACTGCTTATTGACAGTGCACCTGGTCACCCAGGTGGATGTGTACAAAGAGATTACTAATGCTGTTTTCATACCTGCTAACATAACATCTAATCTGAAGCCCATAGATCAAGAAGTAATTTTGACTTTCAAGTTTTATTATTTAGGAAATACATTTTATAAAGCTATAGCTGTCATAGGCAATGATTCCTCTGGTGGATCTGGGCAAAGTAAATTGAATACCTTCTGGAAGGAATTCACCATTCTAGATGCCATTAAGAGCATTTATGATTCATGGAAGAAGATAAAAATATCAACATTAAAAGGAATTTGGAATAAGTTGATTCCAACCCTCATGAAAGACTTTGAGGATTCAAGACTTCAGTGGAGGAAGTAATTGCAGATGTGATGGAACTAGCAAGAGAACTAGAATTAGAAGTGGGGCCTGATGTTATGACTGAATTGCTGCAATCTCATGATAGAATTTGAATGGATGAGGATTGCTTCTTATGGATGAGCAAAGAAAGTGGTTTCTTATGATGGAATCAACTACTACAGGTGCAGATGCTGTAAATGTTAGCAAACTGACAACAAAAATGTATAATATTACATAAACTTAGTTGATAAAGTAGCAACACAGTTTGTAAGGATGGACTTCAATTTTGAAAGTTCTTCTGTGGATAAAATGCTATCAAATAATACTGTATGTTACAGAGAAGAAATCTTTCATGAAAGGAAGAGTCAATCAATATAGCAAATTTCATTATCGTTTTATTTTATGAAATTGCCGCTGATGCCCCAGCTTTCAGTAACCACCACCCTGATCAGTCAGCAACCACCAACGTTGAGGCAGAAAGATTACAACTCACTAAAGGCTCAGATAATTGTTAGCATCTGTTAGAAATAAAGTATTTTAATTAAGGCATGCACATTGGATTTTTAGACATAATATTATTGCACACTTAATAGACAATAGTATAATGTAACATAACTTTTATATAAACTGGGAAACTAAAAAATTTTGTGCAACTCACTTTGTTGCAACACTGGCTTAACTGCAGTCGTCTAGAATCAAACCTTCTGTATCTACAAGGTATGCCTGTGTGTCTGTGTGCATGTCATAATGTGTTTATTATTGTAGACACTACTATTTTCTCTTAACCATATACAGTGATCTTTTAATGTCATTAAATATTCTTCTACAACAGCATTCTCATTTGCTATTTAGTATTTGATTATATAACTAGACCATGATGAATTTAGCAGCTTTATATATGTTATTTCAGGTTTAAAACTATTTATTAGTCACAATACTGCAATCAATACCCAGATACCTACTATGGTATGAATGTTTATGTGCCTCCCTCAATTCATATGTTGAAATCCTAATCCCAAAACAATGGTATTACGAGGTGAAGTCTTTGGGTAGGCGATTCCATCATGAGGGTAGAGTCCTCAAGAATGGGATTAGTGCCCTTATAAAAGAGACCCCAGAGTTGCTGTTTTGCCAAGTGAAGGCACAGCAAGATGGCTGTCTACAAACCAGAAAGGGGACCCTAAGCAGACACCGAATATGTCAGCACTTTATCTTGGACTTCCAAATTTCCAAAATTGTGTGAAATAAATTTCTGTTGTTTAGAAGTCACCTAGTTTATGTATTGTTACAACAGCCTAAGTCAACTAAGACAACACCTATCTGGTAACTTCTTAAGGTAAGTTCCTTTATGAACCAAAAACTAGGTGTATCTTTTGATCATATTAAAGAACTTTGAAGTAGAACTATAGGTGGTTTCAATTTCCTTTCCATTATTTATCCATTTTTCATTTCTCCATGTTTTCTACAATGAACCAGTTGAGATACCCAGCATATTTCAAAGGCATCTCTCTATCTCCCTCCCCTCCTTCCATTTCCTCTCTCTCTCTCTCTCTCCCCCCTCCCTCCCTCCCTCCCACTATCTGGATAGATAGATAAATAGATATATACATATCAAATTATATATTTATGGGTCTATACCATTTTGTTAGTTATAAAACTTAATTTTTAAGGCATCATCTTTCATGGTATTCAGTCCTTTAAAAATAAATAGTATATGCTGTATATATGTTTTAAAATATTAGAATAATATAATGGAATTTGTTGTTTTAACATGTATGTTAGTGCCTTTCTCTAAAACAAAATGAGACAATTTTCTTGTCTAGCAATAAATACAATTTTATGAATATACTCTCAAGTGTTTCATGTCTTATTTCATTTCCAGCAGTAACAACCTACTTATGCCATCTTCCTAATGGCAATTTTCATTACAGAGATAAGAAAAAGGCATTACATTTAGAAACTCAGCA
The DNA here is from genome assembly GCF_000164805.1 of Carlito syrichta. Taxonomy (NCBI): domain Eukaryota; kingdom Metazoa; phylum Chordata; class Mammalia; order Primates; family Tarsiidae; genus Carlito; species Carlito syrichta. Next base: position 258,965 of record NW_007248742.1, read on the forward strand.
TCTCAGGTGTAATTCCTTGGTGAATATTTCCATCAGTTCCTCTCATTTTCCTGTTCAACATTAATCAACTCTTCCCCTATAAATATGCTATGTTTCATTTAGAGATAATGTTTTAGGTTAATCAACTGCCTATATCATTGTTTAGCTTTCAGGAGTCATTTAAGTATACATTAGGGAGCACAAATATTAAAGCTGTAAACATATTTCTTAGTGAATTTACAGTAACATTTCATTAATTCAGAGTCCTTTGATACAAAATAAATGCAACAACAAAAACACCTCTACATGCTACTAAAGCATCCTGTGAAAGATACTGCATCCAGAAAGAGGTTTTCTGGGCACAATTTGAAGAGCAAGATAAGGAAGGCTTGAGTGGGCGTGGGATATTTTGCTACAGTTCCCCAAGCTATACATAATGGTTCTAATTTGATAGTTTTTTATAAATATCTGTATCACAGCAGCCCCACATCAGACAGGTACTTGTGTATTGTTTACTGCAAAGAAATCACTTGGAGGACAGGTTGGTAAAGACAAAGGATGACACTGGCAGGAGCAAGGTTTTCTATACTCTGATAGACAGCATGGGAAAGGGAGCAAGCATTATGTGCCAAGAAGAAGAAACAAAGATATTTTCTCAAGGAAGCTCTGTTGAGTTTGCAGATATGTATATCTTCAAGGGCATTTCTACTGAAGACAGGTGACCCTGACCAAGGATTATCCTCCCTGTTGGAAAACAGTTATCAGCAGGGGAGGGGTTACAGGACACATGTCCTGCATGTACCTCCCAATATCCACACCTATCCTCCCACAAAAAATCAAAGCAGCATAATTGATTAACCTATTTAGTGGTAGTGTCTGGCCTCAGCTGCCCACTAGACTCATCCCACCATTTCTATTTGTCATATTAGTGTGGTAAGATGTCACACAATGGGATCAGGATGATTCTTCAAGGAGTTTCTATGGTAGGAAACTGAATTTCACAAGAATGTGGATGAGAAGTATCAGTGTGTTTCGTGCACTATTTTTAAAATATTTACTCAGTGTAGTGGCACATGCCTGTAATCCCAGTTACTTGGGAAGGTAAGGTCACCAAAGGATTGCTTGAGCCCAAGAACTTATTAAGGCTGCAGTGCACTATGATTACAACTGAGAATAGCCACTTAATTCCTGCCTGGGCAACACAGTGAGACTCCATCTCAAAGAAGAAGAAGAAAAGAAGAAGCAGAAGCAGAGGAAGAAGAAGAAGAGTAAGGAAGGAAAGAAGAGGGAGGGAGGGAGGGAGAGGGATGGAGGGAGGGAAGAAGGAAGGAAGGAGAAAGAAAATTAAATAAATAAACAAATAAACAAATCATAACTAAGTGTCAGGCACTAAGCTATGTGCTCAGAAATACACCCTTGTTCCTTACATATTACTTCTTCCTAGATTACTTTCTTTGCTCCAACATTACTATTGTCTTTTAAATATCCACTTGAATGGATCCTCTAAATAAATGGACTCCCTGCCAGGAGAGAGGGGCACACTTCATCAACAAGGGTACCTGCATAATAAACATTTGTATACCTAACCCTGAATTGTACCCCACATATTTAAAATAAAAAAAAATTTTTTAAGTAAGTTGACTCCTCAATTCCTTAAGTTGGTTTTCCTAAAGCAGATTTTAAAACAAGTACTTGAATGCAGGCAGCTTATTTGAGACACATTTCCCAGAAGTAGCAGTAAGGAAGCACAAAGAGTGAGATTGGCTCCCAGAATACACAAAAATAACTCAATCTCTCCAAGGAATCATGTTGAACCCAGCCACCCCACCCAAAAAGGGCAGCTGGGACATTTTATCAGACTCCTGTTCCCAAAATTGGTATAGATTTATCACCAGAAGTAAAAACTCCTCCATGTTTCCATGTTTACAAGTCGTCTTGCCTAGAATGTGGGGGGTTCTCAAGGATTCAGAAAAAGGCCCTGAGGTTGAAAAGCAGGGATAAAGCAAATACTCAAGGAGGGATAGCATCAGCAAGCACAGAAACTGTTACTCACAGATGCTGCTGAAATAAGAGGTGAACCTACGGATGCAACCCAGGACATAACTGCAATCTCCTGTCTTACAATGACCTTGTTCTCTACCTATTTCAAATACTCACTCTGACAGTCAAATCCTAGTCTTGCTGTTTTCCCTTCCCAATTCACCATTTTAAGAAAATCCTTTCCCCAACCACTGCTTCCCATCTTTCAAACTTCCTCTAATACCCCGATTTTAATCATGCTTACACCAAATTGGATGCTATCATCCATTTATCCTACCACCTTCTACTACCTGTCATTCCATTCATGTCCTCACTTCCTTTCACAGCTTAATTCTATAACCCGTCTTCATAATTGTTCTCTTTCACTTATTCTCAATTCCCTTGCCATTCTCTTACCTTCCCATTCTCTCCTGGAAAAACCCTAATGCTGAGGAAGCCATCTCTCCATCTACTCTGGGCCTGCATTCTGGTACTTGAATGTATCTAGAGAAAAACCTACTACCATACCGACTGCTTTCACTTTAAATCGATGAGCAGTCTGCACAAGTGGGTCCTTAATGCTGCCCAACAATCAGCCCATATTCCCCTAGTCATTCACACTTCCACCCTGTATGACTGTTTCATACCTACTTGTCCCACCTCAAACCTCCAACAACATCTCCCTCATCCAAACTTTCACTTAACATCCATACTTCCTATATCTTCCAAAAACAGAAGTAGAAGAAAACCCCAAAAATCTCCACCATAACATCTATCCATCTTATTATACACATGCCCATATACTCTAATTAAGGTATAATTTAATACAAATGAATTGTTCACACTTCTATCTGAGGCTAATGCTTGTCTACTAGATATCAACTTTGTCCTACTCAAGGGCGTCACTCCTGTAAATATTCCCTCTGTTTTCCTATATCATAAATGTTTCTTCCTCTGCCAAAATCTTTCCTAAAAGCATAAAAATATGCTAATATTATTACCATCTTTAAGAAATAATAATAACTCTTCTCATTACTTTACTATTCCTTACACTTCATTACACTCCTTTTTACAACAAAGCTCCTAATTTGGAGTTGTCTGTATTCAATATCTCTAATTTATCTGCACCTTTTCTCTTTTGAATCATTTCCAAGCAGCCCCAAACTATTCTTGTCAAGAGCAAATATGAATTCCCGTCATATTTGATTGCTAAATTAAACAGGGCATACTTAGTCTTCATATTTTTTGATGCATCAACATTTGACACATTCACTCCTCCTTGAAATAGTTTTATCATGTGACTTCCAGGCACCACACACAATTTGTTTTCTTCACTGGCTACTCCTGTGAGTCATATTTGCTACTTCCTTCTCATTTTGCTAGTTTCTAAACATTAGGCTGCCTTAGGGCTCAATATTTTGACTTCGTACATACACACACACATACACATTATTTTTCTCAGTGACAATATCCAGTTTCAAAGCTTTAAATACCATTTATATGCTCATGAGTCCTACATTTCTTTCTCAATACCATACCTCTGCCCTGAATTTTTTTTTAACTAGCTGTATTAAGGTACAATTTACATTCAATAACATTTGTCAACCTGAAGTATACAGTTTAATGAGTTTTGACAATTGAATACACTCATATAACTACCACCAAAATCAAAATATAGAACATTTTCATCATTCAAAAGTTCTCTCCTGCCCATTTGCTATCAATCCCTTCCCTCCACTCTTAGTCCCTGGTAACCACCAATCTACTTTCTATCATTATAGTTTTGTCTTTTTAGAACCTCAGATAAATGGAATGATACATTATGTAGTATTTTGAGAATGGCATTTTCACTTAATATAGTGCTTTTGAGTCTCATCCACATTATTGCATCTCTTATTCCTTTTTACTGCTGAGCAGAAATCCATGTATGAATGTACAGTTTATTTGTTCATTCTCATTTAAGAAAATTTGAGCTATTTCCAGATTCCAGTCATTAGAAATAAAGCTACCATAAATATCAACATACCTCTCTTTGTATGGGCATTTCATTGTGGTTTTGATTTGCAGTCCCTGAATAACTAATAATGTTGACCATCTTTTCATATACTATTTACTATTCATATAGTTTATCTGGTAAAATGTCTACAATTTTTTGTTATCTGGTATTTATTATTGAGTTTTCACATTATGGATAAAATCCTCATTGGATATATAGTCTGCCAATATTTCATTCCAATCTGTAGCTTGTCTTTTCCCCTTAACAGTATATTTTGAAGAGCAAATGTTTTTTATTAATTTTTTTACCATATTTTTTCTTATGGTTCATAGATTTTTTTTGTCCTAGCTAAGATATATAACTTGCCTGTATTTTCTTCTGTAAGTTTTATAATCTTAGCTTTTGCATTTAGATGTACAACCCATTTAATGTCAATTCTACAAGGCGTGTGGTAAGGGTCAAGGTCCATATGGGTATCAAGTGTTGCAGCACCATTTATTGAAACAACTACTCTTTACTCCATTAAATTATCTTGAAAACTTTACCAAAAATTAATTGGCTATATGCGTATATATCTATTTGAGGACTATCTGTTTCTGTATTTCTGTATGTCTGTTCTTACCCCACTAGCATACTACTCAATAACTGCAGTTTTAGAGTAAGACTAGAAATCAAATAGAATAAGTTCACCAAATCTGCTATTTTTTAACAATTGTTAATTTTAGGACTTTTGGACTTGCATGTAAATTCTTGAATTGATTTATTAATTTTTACCAAAAGGCTGCCTGTATTTTGGTAGACATCAAATTGAATCTACCAATCAATTTGGGAAAATCTAATATTTTAACAATAATTAGTCTTCCAATCTGTGAACATGGCTTATGTCTCTATTTATTATGAATTTCTTTCATTTTTTTCAGTAAGTTTTGTATGTTTGAGTACACAAAACTTACATATATTTTAGAAAATGTATCTTTAAATTTTCTTTTTTATTTTGAGTCAGAATCTCACCCTGTTGCTCAAGCTGGAGTGCAGTGGCACACTCACAGCCACCGCAGCCTTGACCTACTGGGCTCAGTAGGTCCATCTCAGTCTTCCAAGTAGCTGAAATAACAGGCATGTGTCACCATCCCTGGCTAATTCTTTTGCTTTACTGTAGAGATGAGGTCTCACCAAGTTGCCCAGGCTAGTCCAGAAGCCCTGGACTCAGGCACTTTTCTCACCCCGACCTCCCAAATTGCTGGAATTACAGGCTTGAGTCACCACTCCCGGTCTAAAGTTTTCATATTTTAATGCCATCAAAAGTCTTAAATGCCACTAAAATGGTATTATTACATTAATCTCAAATCTCAATTGAAGGTTATAACTGTATAGAAATACAATTAATTGTGAATTAATTATTTTTCTGGACAAATTGCAGTGAAATAGAAGTATACTGTTAAAGGCTTCTTACACTCTGTGAGAAATGACTTGTCATCTAATGGTAGACTCCTGCATTAGTTTTGTATTGCTGAATAACAAATTACCCCAACGCTCAGTAGCATAAAATAACAATAAACATGTATTATCTCACCCAGTTTTTGTGCATCAAGATGGGCTTAGTCAGGTAATTCTGGCTCAATGGGAAAGCAGAGCAGTTATCTGAACAAACATTTTACTGGGACTGGAGAAGTTGTTTCCAAGATGACTCACTCATGTGACTGGAAAATTGGTGCTGGGTCCTCACTGGACTTAAGTTCCTCTCCATGTGAATTATCCATAGGTGTTGAGCATCCTCAGGGAATGGTAGCTGGCTTTACTTAGAGAAGCAATGCAAGAAAGAAGTTAGAAGCTGCAATATCTTTTCAACCTAGACTTAGAAGTCATATATTGTCAGTTTTCCATATAATGTTGTTCATATTGTTAAGTCCTATTCAATACAACATGAGACTGTATTAGGGCTTGAACACTATAATTTAGAGATTATTGGGGAATATCTCAGAAGCTGTTTAACACAACTGTGGAAAGTTAAAGTGTCTTTATCACATACTTTATTTCTACATATGTTATAAAGTCAATAGTACACATTTCTATTTTGCTTTATGCCATTACTTATCTGTTAAAGAGATTTTAAAACTAAAAATATTAAGTATTTTATTTGTATCCACATATTTACCATTCTGAGACTTTCTATTACTTTATGAAGATAAAAATTCCATCTGGTATCATTTTCCTTCTGCCTGAATAACTCCCTTCAATATTTTTTATATAGTTAGTCCATTAACAATTAAATTTATCTGCTTTTGTTCATCTAAGAAAGTGTTTATTTCACATTTATTTTGAAAAGTAAAAAATCTGGATATAGAATTCTAGATTGACTGATTTTCTTTCAACACTTTGAGGACTGTCTTCTGGCTTGTGTAGTTTCTGATGAAACGTTTCTGTTGAAATAGTGTCTAGTTTCTATTAGGATTTTCTCTTTATCACTGGATTTTTAAAAATACTTATCTACTGCGTGTTGGTGTGGTTTTCATTGTGTTTTTCCTTCTTAGGATTTGTTGAGTTTCTTGGATTTTTTATCAGATTTGTACAAAAATATGGTTATTAAAACTCTTCAAATATTTTCTGCTGTCTACCACCTTGCTTCTGTCATTCCAGCTAAATGTTAGATCTTCTGATATTGCCTGTCAGGTCACTAATGCGCTGTTCATTTTTTTGTCAGTCTTTTTTCTCTCTGAGCTTCATTTCTGATAGGTTCTTTTGCTCCTTCAATTTCATGGGTCTTTTCTTCAGTGGTATCTAATCAGCTGTTGATCCCATTCAATCTATTCTTCATTTCAGATATTATATATTTTCATTTCTATAAGTTTGATTTGGGTCTTAGTCTATTAGCTATATCTCTTTTTATCACATTCATGCTTCCCTCTACCTTCTTGATGACATAAAGCAAATTTATAATGGCCAACTTCAGTCATTCCATCACTTCTGTCATTTCTGGTTCTGTTTCTATTGATTGACATTTTTCTTCTGATTATGAGTCATGATTCTTATTTCTTCTAATGCCTGATTTTTTTTATTGCATGGGGGGCATTGACACCTTACCTAATAGGGTGGTAGAATTTGCTGTAACCCTTTTAATAGTGTTGGGCTTTGTTCTGGCACATACTTAAGTTACTTAGATTTGGGCTAACCTTTTTTGAGGCTTGATTTAAACTTTGTTAGGGAAATCCAGAGCATATTTTAGTTTCAGGCTAACTTCCATTCAAAGTCCCATAAAATACAATATAATAAGGTCTTCCTTCTCTGACTGGTGGGAATACAAACCTTTTCCAGACTCAAGGGAGTTTGGGGAATTATTTAGCTTATTGCTTTCCAGTGGTCCTTTGTTGGGTAGTTTCCTCTCTCACATGATCATATCAATACTCAGACAAATGCTCAAAGGACCTTTTTGTAGATCTCTGTATATATTCTCTCTCTCGTTGACAAAGGATGCCAAACTTTGCAAAATATTTAAGATAGTTTATTCTGAGACAAATGCAGTTAACTTAGGCATATGACACCCATTCCAGGAGGTCCTGAGAACGTGTGCCCATGGTGGGTGAATTCCAGCTTGCTTATAAAATTTTAAGCAGACAGAATTTACAGAAAACAATAAATCAATATATTTGAGATTTACAATAATCTGAGAATGCTTGACATCTCCAAGAGGATGCTTGCAGTTTATGGGTGGATTCAAAGATTTCTTGACTGGCAATCAGTAGCAAGAGCCAGTTCATATCTAAGGAATTTTGAATTCAGTATGGGAAATGAGCAACTTGAAGGATGATGAGGGAATCAAGTTTCTTGATATGTAGATGAAGCCTTATGGGTAGCAGACTTCAGAAAGAATAGGTGGTAAGGGTTTTAAAAGGTGCCCAGAGTCCAGAAGAAGTCCCCAGGAGACAGCTTTACAGAGTCATAAAATAATTTGATTTTCCTTCTTTATCTGTTATGTGATGTTATGCTAGAGTCAGGTTGGAAAACAAACCACATTATATAGGATTAATAAAAATCTCATCTCCCCAATACCCTTAGGAAATTGGCAAATGAAAGAAGAAAAATCAGTTTAATTCTCTCTCTCTCTCTCTCTCTCTCTCTCTCTCTCTGTGTGTGTGTGTGTATGTGTGTGTGTCTCATTTTCTCTCTCATTTTCTCTTTCCCATTCCCTTCCAAATTTCTAACCGCCTTAGCCTCCCTGAATTCCAATTCCTATTCCCTTCACCATGCTCTGTTTGAGTTTTTCTTCCACCCACTGAAGCCTGAAAACTGTCTCTAAAAGGCAAGCCAATCTAGGGCACTAATAAGTTTCCATTTGTTTTCTACTTATCAGGAATCCTAGTGTCTTTTATTGAATATCTGAAAACATTGTTTTGTCTAATTTCCTAGTTGTTTGAAATAGAGAGTAAATCTAGTCCTTGTCCGAGGACATGGCAAGAGCTAAAGCTGTCTTCTGAAGTCTTTATTTAAACATGCTCTTTTAAATAAATAATTATTTAAATATGCTTAAGTATCCACACTGCTTGTTGGATAATTCTTCTTGCAGATATAAGAAGATAGCTCTATTTGCAAATATAATAGACATATCAAACTAACATATACAATGTTTAACTCTGATTTCCTCTGCATGCCCTGAATTAAGTAAACTTGTCCCACTTTTAGTCTTCCCCATGTCAATTAATGGAAAATTAATCCTTTCAGTTATTTGGACCAAAACTTCAAAATTTGTCTTTCAAACTCAATATGTAAACCACTAGCAAATGATTTCAATACTCATATTCAAAAACATATACAGAATTGAATTCTATCACAACCATCCTGAGGCAGGTTATTTAGTCCAGTTTAGATATAAATAGATCAGTTTCTTGTAGGCAGGGCTAAACTAAAATAGGGCAAGCATTCAGATATCTTTGTATTGGTACACCCAACCAACCAGGCACACCAGACCTGACCACCTTGTGAGCTGAAACGTGAATCTATCTGTGTAGTAAATCACAAAACCAATAGGGAACTACCCAAAACACAGACATGTTGTTCTAAGAAAAGCCCAAATCTAGTTAGGTAATAACTTTAACTATTTAGATGTTCTTTGTGACCATAGAAGGTTGAGAGATGGTAATCAAAACTCGTGACCAGATACCTGCAGGCCACCGCTCTTAGCTCATAAAAAGTGGAAAGATGGTAATCAAAATTAATAACCAGATACCTGCAGCCCACCACCCTTTGAACATGGTTTGCTAAATAATTGTTGCAAAAGTATATGAAGCTTCTCAAAAAAAGAGCATTACTAGATAAAGCAATCCTCAGGAAAAGGAACAAAGCTGAAGGTATCACACTTTCAGTCTTTAAACTTTATTACATACCTGCAGTAACCAAGACAGCATGGTATTGGTATAGAAAGAGACCCATAGACCAATGAAACAGGACAGATAATCCAAAAATAAGGCCACAGTCCCTTGATCAACTCATCTTCAACAAAGTCATCAATTACAAACATTGCAGAAAGAAAACCATATTTACCAAATGATGCTGGGAAAACTGGCTAGCCACATAAAGAACAATGAAACTGGACCCCTACCTATCACCACATACAATATATAACTCAAGATGGATCAAGGACATAAATGTGAAATGTCAAACTAAGAATCTTACAAGAAAACTTAGGGAACACCCGCCTGGACATCAGAGTAGGCAAGGAAGTCATAGCCAAGTCTTCAAAAGCAAAGGTAGCAAAATCTAAAATAGACCATCTAAAATTTATCAAATTAAAAAGTATTCACACAGCAAAAGGAATCATCAAAAGAGTAAAGAGAAAACCAATGGAATGGGAAAAAAATATTTACAAGCTATACATATAGCAAAGGCCTAACATCTAAGATCTACCAGGAACTCAAACTAATTAAGAGGGAAAAAAAAACACCCCATTAAAAAGTGGGCAAAAGAATAGACACTTCTCAAAGGAAAACATAGAAGCACCCAAAAAACATGAAAAAATGCTCAGCCATACTAATCATCAGAGAAATGCAAATCAAAACTACAATGAGATACCATGTAACACTGGTAAGGATGGCCATCATTAATAAGTCAAAACTCAACCTAGATGCAAAAATTCTCAACAAGATTCTAGCAAATAGGATCCGAAAACACATCTCAAAAATCATCCACCATGACCAAGCAGCCTTCATCCCCAAGATGCAGAGTTGGTTCAACATTCACAAGACCATAAATGTGATTAAATACATAAACAGCTGTAAAAGCAAGAATCACATGATTATATCATTAGATGTAGAAAAAGCTTTTGATAAAATCCAGCATCCATCCCCACATGATAAAAACCCTCAAACACCTAGGTATAGAAGGAATACACCTCAAAATACTAAGTGTCTTTTATGACAAGCCTACAGCTGGCATATTGTTAAACGTTAAGAAACTGGAAACATTTACCCTGAAAACTGGAACAAGGCTGCCCTCTCTCACTCCTATTGTTCAACATTGTGTAGGAAGTCCTAGCTAGGGCAATTACACAAAAGAAGGAAATCAGGTGTATCCAAATAGGAAAAGAGGAAGTCAAGTTGTCCCTTTTTATTGATGATATGATCCTATACCTCGAAAATCCAAGAGAATCTGCCAAAACCTGCTTGCACTGATAAAGAACTTGGGCAAATTCTCAGGGTACAAAATAAATATGCAAAAGAAAGTTGCATTCTTATACACCAACAACAAGCAGGTAGAGATCCAAATAAAAAGCACAATCCCATTCACAATAGCCACACAAAAAAATGAAATACCTCGGCATCTTCCTAACCAGAGAAGTGAAAGACCTTTACAATGAGAACTACAAAACACTGCTCAAAGAAATCCAAGAAGACACAAAAAAATGGAAAAATATTTCATGTCCATGGATAGAAAGAATCAACATTGTTAAAATGTCCATCCTACTTAAGGCAATCTACAGATATAATGCAGTACCCATTAAATTACCAACATCATTCTTCTCAGACCTGGAAATGGCAATACAGAAATCATATGGAAACATAAACAACCACGAATAGTCAAAACAATTCTTAGCAAAAGAAACAAAGCAGGAGGTATCACACTTCCAGACTTCAAACTTTACTATAAGACTACAATAATCAAAACAGCCTGGTATTGGTACAAGAACAGGCATATAGACCAATGGAACAGGATACCAATGGAACAGGATAGAGATTCCAAAAGCAAAGCCTCAATTTCCCAACCAACTCATCTTTGACAAAGCCTCCAACAACAACCACTTGGGAGAGAAGAACCTATTCAGTAAATGGTGCTGGAAAAACTGACTGATCACATGCAGAAGATTGAAACAGGACCCCTACCTATCACCATATATAAAAATTAACTCTAAATGGATCAAAGACCTAAACGTAATACCTGAAACTATAAGAATCTTAGAAAACACAGGAGACACCCTTATGGAAATTGGAGCTGGCAACTAATTCCTGATCAGAACCCTAAGTGCCCATACCATAAGAAATAAGATAGCAAATGGGACCTCATCAAACTGATGAGCTTCTTCAAAGCAAAAGAAACTGTCAAAAGAACAAGGAGACAGCCCACAGAATGGGGAAAAAAATTGCCAACTGTATATCTGACAAAGGCCTAACATCTAGGATCTACAAGAAACTCAAACATGCTGAAAGGAAAAAATAAGCAACCCCATTAAAAAGTGAGCAAAAAACATGAATAGACACTTCTCAAAATAAGGTATATTGACAACCAACAGACACCTGACAAAGTGCTTAGCCTCACTCATTATCAGAGAAATGCAAATCAAAACCCCATTGAGATACCACCTAACTCCAGTAAGAATGACCATCATTAATAAAACAAACAACAATAGATGCTGGTGAGGATATAGAGAAAAAGGAGCACTTCTATACTGCTGGTGGGAATGCAAACTAGTGCAACCTCTTTGTAAGACAGTGTGGCAATTTCTAAAAGAACTAGAAATTGACCTTCCATATGACCCAGCAATCCTTCTATTGGGAATATATCCTCAGGAACTCAAATCATTCTACAAAAAGATACCAGCACACCCATGTTTGCTGCAGTTCTCTTCACAATAGCAAAAACATGGAACCAACCATGCTCCCCATCGAAGTTTGACTGGATAAAAAAAATATGGTACATATACACAATGAAATATTAGGCAGCCATAAAGACAAACATATGAACTTCACAGCAACTTGGATGGATTTAGAGTCTATCATACTCAGTGATCACAGAAACAAAGAACAGAGTACCATATGTTCTCACTCATAAGTGGACCTTGAACAATTATCATTATACTGTAAGAAAGGGATTGGCAGTAGTGGGAAACTGCCATGGGAGGGGTGGTGGGATTGGCAGTTGAGGGAAACTGCTAGGGGAGGGTGGGACACACCTCATCAACAAGGGTACCTATATAATCAACATTTGTATGCCTAACTCTGAGTTGTACCCCACATCTTTAAAGTTAAAAAAATAAATAAGTCAAAAATCAACAGATGCTGGCATGGCTATAGAGAAAAGGGAATGCTTCTACATTGGAGGTGGTAATATAAGCTGGTCCATCCTTTGCAGAAAGCAGTGTGGCATTTTCTCAAAGAACTAAAAATTGAGTTGCCATACAATATAGCAATCCCTCTTCTGTGAATATATCCAGAGGAACATAAATCACTCTATTAAAAAAAACCCTGCATATGCATGTTTATTGCAGCACTTTTCACAATAGCAAAAGTAGAGAACCTACCCAGATGCCCATCGAAAGTAGACTGGATAAATAAATTGTGATACATATATATGATGGAATATTATGCAGCCATAAAGAAGAACAAAATCATGGCCTTACAGCAACATGGATGCAGCTGGAGACCATCACGCTAAGTGAACTATCACAGAAACAAAGAACTAAATACCACACGTTCTCACTCATAAGAGGACCCTGATCACTGGTCACATGAGCACAAAGGTGAGATCAGCAGACTCTGGTCACTGGTAAGAGAGGGAAGGAGGGAGGGAAGAGAGGGGTATATGGCAGCACACTGGGTACGTGGTCCACTATCGGGGGAGACAGAGCCAGCTAGAAGCCCAAACTTCACCTGGATGAAACCAATTAATGTGGTAAATCTTCACTTGTACCCCACAACTCTATTATTATTTTTATAAGTATATAAATATATACTTAAAGGCAAGCACATCTGTGTCCTTTCTTTTAAGGTGCCTATGGTCTTTGGGTATATCTCTTTCTTTCTAACAAATTTTGTCTTAAACTATACTTACGACTTGCTCTGAAATTCTTTTCTGTATCCAAATCCAAAGAACCCATGGAGCAACACACCACACCCCACCAGCATCAATCCTATTTTACTGTAGCTTACCATCACTCTTTTCCTGAATTATTGCAATAGCACCTGGGCTAATCAGGTTAACTGCAAAAATCCTGCATAAAAAGTATCCCACCAATCTCAGTGACTTTCGGTGAAAGCTAGTTCTTGCTCATAAATCTACAAGTCTACTGTGGCTTTGCTTTGGTTGAGCTTTGCTGGGTAATCTTGGCTTGACTCTAGGCTGCTGGTCAGGGTCAAGCCTGCTCCAGATCTCTCATTCTGAGGTCAAAGCTAAAGGATCACTGCATAGTTGAAGTGTTATTTTGGCAAAAGCACAAGAGGGCTGGAAGAAACTTGCTGTCTCTTTTAAAACTTTGCTTCTGGACTGGCACATAGTCATTTTTCACTCACATTCCATTGACTAAAGCAAAGCAAATGGCCAAATCCAGTGCTGGTGGGCCAGGGAAATTTATTCCACCCAATGGATAGGAAGATGGTAGGGTGAATATTTGCTGAGCAATGATCTACCACAGCAACCTAATTGGTCTTTTTGTTATTTCCTTTTTCAATCTGTTCTCAGCATAGCATCCAGAGTGTTCCTTTTAATACATGCCAGGATCTTCCTTTGTTAAAAACCTATCAACGACCACTCATTTCACTCAGTGTCTATGCAGTCTACAAAGCCTTAGTCAATACTGCACCCAGTCACCTCTGACTTTATTTTCTACTACTTTCCTCTCACTCTCTTCATCCCAGGAACACAGGTTCCTTGCTAAGCTAAAACAGGTCACGTAAATTCCTGTCTTAGGCCTTTGCACTTGCAATGCCCTCTATCTGAAACATTCCTCCAGATGTCTCTCGCCCTTTTCAGATCCTTGCTCAAATATAGCCTTCTTAGTGAGGCCTTCCAAGAGCACACTATTTATAATTCCAAAACCTTCAGTACACCCTTCTCTCTCCTCTGCATGATCTTTCTCTATAGCATTTATCATTCTTATTATTGTCTGTCTCCTCCCACTAAAATGTAAACTCCAAATAAGTAGGTAATTTTTGTATGTTTTATTCACTTTTGTATCTTCTGAAATAGTGCTTTGTACATAATAAGCACTCAGTAAATATTAATTGAATGAATTAACAATAAACTAACACAAACTAGGCTGCTCTCTCTTCCCCTACCTCCTCCCTCCCTCTCTCCCCCTCTCCCCCCTCCTCCACCTGGTATTTATAATAATGGAGCAGGCCTTGCAAGGTGGCTTTACTATGCAAGAGAGCTAACACAGACTAGGCTGTTCTCCTCCTCTCCCCCCCCACCCCCTTCTTCT
>NW_007248742.1:273662-299522 GCF_000164805.1 Carlito syrichta
TCTCTCACTCTGTCACCCAGGCTGGACTAGACTGTAGTTGTATGATCATAGCTCACTGTAATCTCAAATTCCTGAAGTCATGCAATCCTCCTATCTCAGCCTCCTGCGTAGCTAGGACCACAGTCACACACCACTGAGCCTGGCTAATTTGCATTATTTTTTGTAAAGATGGGGTCTTATTATGTTGCCCAGGTTGGTATTGAACTCTACTCAAGTGGTCCTCCCTTTTCGGCCTCCCAAAGTGCCACCATGCAAGGCCAGCTCCATTATTATAAATATGTGGGGAACCCAAAAACTCTTGAAATTATATTTTGGAGAGCAGGCCCCTTGTGGTACAGGCTTCCCCTGCTAGGTAAGTGTTCTAGGAACCCATCAGTATCAGTGTACCAGCTAGCATTGCCATGAGAGGGTACATTTGGCTTCAGTTAATTTTTTTGCAGATTCCTTCAATGCATTTGCCCATTTCATCATGGCTGATTTATGAGCACACCTGCCCACACCACTCTGAGTGTTCAGCAGCTTTTTCCAAAAGTGGCATGACTCCCATGCCCCACCCTCGCTGTTCACCTGATCTCACCTCGAACAGCATTGCTTTGTTTCCCCGAATGAAAAAGTTCTCAGAGAGAAACATTTTGCTGATGTGGAAGAGGTGAAACAAAAAACAGCAGAAGCACTAAAAGGCATTAAAATTGATGAGTTCAAAAACTGTTTTGAACAGTGGAAAAAGTGTCTTGATAGGTACAAAGAATACTTTAAAGGTGACTGGAGTTTAAACATGTATGAATAAATACAGTTTTTATAAATAAATTCTGGGGTTTTGGGGCTCCCCTTCATACATTCTCTCAGCAGGGTGAGTCAGTCATCCCACCAGGACAAGTCTGATTTTCTATCTGCATGGATTTTTTGAGTCCCAGAGACCACATCTAGATTGGTGAAGTTCATGAATCCCAGGAAATAAATTGGGGGAAAAAATCTTAAGAATTTTTTTGAACTAGTAACAAACAAATATCTTTGAGGAAGCTATGCAAATTTTAAACATGTACAAACAGGAATTACACATACTAGGAACCTCTAGAAAGGGTACATCATATATATATATTTATGAAACACATGTATGCCAAATATAGAGCATGTGTATGTCATATATATGTCAAATACATGTCTCCCATACATATACGATATATATGAGATATAAGCATATGTAGACATATATGTGGGGCACATATATGGGACGCATATGTGGGACATATATATTTATGGAAGAGGGTGGAGATTCATATTACAAATGAAGAAAAGTCTGTCTCATGGACTCCAAGGGAAGTCTATGAAAAGTAAACTATGAGGTCCAATGAAATAAGGTATGTGAAAGTGTTCTGTGAAGTTTAAAGGAAATTAAGTTTAAAAAGAAATATAAAGTACCAGTATAATAATAAAAACAGTATTGCTAAAAGTTAGTCAGAGCAACTAGTCAGACAGCTGAGTTTATCACAGGACCTGTGCTTCCAGAACAATAGAAACACTGTTGCCACTGAGAGGACACACAGCCTTAGTTAGCCTCCCTGCAGTCAAGGGTGCTGGTAGAGATGAGACAGAGTGTGCGAGGGAATAGAAGGCAGCTAAGCAACGAAATTCATCGTTGGAAAGGTCTGGTCTCTAAGTATATGCTGCGTCTCTAAGCCAAGGGTTCTCCAATTTTAGGGAACAAAGGAATCACCTGGTTCTTGTTACCAACCCAGATTCCCTCCCCACCTTCAGGGAATATGGGCTGCAGTCCAGGGATCTGCTTTTCACAAACACCACAGGCAGTTTTAAGAATATATGGTTGGAGAATCAAGCTTCAGAAAGCGATGCTCCAAGCCCAAGCTGCTCTCGCTGATGGTCCTATTTCCTAGCTTCATTTTAGGTGCTTTCTTAATAATGACCAGAAGGTGGCAAACTCCAAAAATACGTATTCAATTATACTCATAGAAATTAAAGTTCTATTATCCAACATACATATCTTTACTTCACAATAGAGATGGCACAAACTTCAGTTTGAAAAAAGGAAAAAGGCAGCCCACACCCCAACCCACAATCACCACACTGACACTACAAGATACATATTTTAAGAAATCTTTTCATTATGAAATCATAGCATGTAAAAGCATAGCTTGCAGGTTATTCTGGAATTTTCTTCTGTCTTGTTGTTTGGTTGCTTGTTTGCTTGCTTTCTAAATGTCTGTAGGCTACTGAGCTTTCCCTTTGAGAATTATAGTGATAGGGAACTCTCTTAAATCTCGAGACATTTTAAGTGTCCATGTGATGTAATCTTCATTATGCTTCTCCCCTCTTATCAAATCAGACTCTGAGTTCAACATTGTGAAGAAGTGATTGCTCAACACCTGAGAACGACCTGGTCTTAAATGAAAGGAAGAAAAAGGCTGAAGACCGAAGAGGCAGCAAACTGAGAAGACTAAGATGAGAGCTTCCCAAATTGCTCTCTTCTTCCTCATTGTCCTGTGAGGTGAAGATGGGTTCTGTACACTCTGAAGAGCAAGTCACATATAGGGAGCTGTTATTTGTTACTCGTTATATTGTAGTTCTCTGTTGTTATCCTTGAACTTTTGGTAAACACTTGTTAGTAGCTCTAGTATGGTCTCAACCAAACTGTGGAAAATTCAGGAAGGATTATATGCCCAAACTAGGCCTGGATGCTAATGATAGAGATATTGATATCTTCACTAGTGCCAGGGTGGAGGTGGCAACAGTGATTAGTGAGATCCTCAAGGAGCAGAGGACAGAAATCCTGAATTGAGGAAGATCCAGTTGTCCCTTCCTCCACGGATGCTCACTCTACTGCCAGCTTTCAAAGTGTTAGTGAATAAGAAAGCTCTTAGATTTCCTTTTAAGGGGCAAGACAGCTCTGGATCTATACAAAATTTCTTATCAGTTGGTACAAAGACTGCATTTTTAGCACCCTCTGTGTTTTGCACAGGATTGTATTTTTTAACAATTCTTTCAAAAAAAAAATCAAAGCATTTCCCTAATCACTCCAAACTATAGCCAAGATACTTGAAAAATACTTTAAAGTACTTGAAAACAAAGCCTGAATATCATGAATCATGGCCTGAATTCTATCCTGTACTCACTAGTAGGAATGCAGCTAGAGAATAATAGGCATTCAGGCTGGGCGTGGTGGCTCACACCTGTAATCCCAGCATTTGGAGAGGTAGAGGGAGGAGAACTGTTTGAGCCCAAGAGTTCGAGACCACCCTGGGAAACATAGCAAGACCTTGTCTCTACAAAAAAATTTAAAAATTAGCCAGGCATGGTGGTGCATGTCTGTAGTTCCAGCTACTCGTGAGGCTGAAGGCTGAGGCAGAAGGATCCCTTGGGCTCAGGAATTCAAGACTGTAGTGAGCCATTATCATGCCATTACACTCCAGCCTGGATGACAGAGTGAGACTCCAACTCAAAAAATAATAATAATAATATCCAGTATTCATATTGTCCTTCCTATTTACAAAGCAACAAAGCAGCATAGCGAAAGAACTATATTTAATTTTTCATGAATCAAGGGCTCAAAACTAAATCCAAAAATTAAAAAAAAATTAAAACCAGTGATGAAAACATATTGTACCAGGAAGGTAATTCCTCATAAAAGATGACAGCCTATAATTTAATGGGCTCAGAATTACCCTAATCTTTTAATATCCAAATATTCCTCACTATTAAAAGTCATTATATGAAAGTACATATATAAATCAGGTGAAGTGATTCACAAAGGCACCAAGAGAATTTTGAACACCTACCAACTTCTTTAAATCTGTAACATTATCCAGAAAAGAAACTAGGCAGAAGTCTACATATTATTTCTGAACTTGATTGTTAAGTCTAAACTGGTTATACATGTCTAGCTTCTCTAACTGGTCAGACGCTCAAACAAAGACTGTGAAATATACTATTTATGCATATCTGCAAATGGTTGTAACAATTGTTATATAACAATTATTTGTTGCACACATCATAGAAACATCAAAAATTCCCTAGTAAAACAGTCCCAAACATTTACTTTCTTGTGCCCAAGTTGCTGTCTTAGATTGTAGTTTATACTATATGACATCAACTCTTTGAAGCCACCAAGATAGCCTCAAGTTCTGTGCTCTGATATACTAAATTAATTGTCATTTAGTTATGAAATTCTGGACATTGGCAGTACTCTAGCAGAAAAGCCACAGGTTTCTGTATGTCCTCTAATATAGCACTTCTCAAATTTCATTGTGTATATGAATCACCTGAAATCTTAGTAAGAATGGTGGGGCTTGAGATCTTGCAGTTCTAACAAGGTCTCCTAGATGATGCCAACGCTTCTAGTCCATGAACCACATTTTCAATAACACAAAATAAAAGATCTGAAGTGTCTCAGTAGATACTATGATCTAAGTAAAATTGCTCTCTTGGTAGTCTCATGAGTACTCATTGCATATAGCACCGGACACATTTAACCAAAACAGAAGTCATCAAAAATCTCCTTGTAAAGACATATACATATATAGTTTGCACTAAATAGTAAAAATAAACAAGACAGTATTTATTTTGCTGTTTTAGAAATGTTTAATCTTCTACTGAAGTAGGAAAAAACTGTACCAGAGAGGAGGTACCAGAATGAAGGAAAATGATTAGAATAACTGGGAAAATAATAATTGAAATGAATTAGAATATAAAATTAAAGACAAAACTGTAAGCTTGAAAAAATGTGAGATAGCAGACTTATACAGGAGCAGGGATAGAAAATAAGTACCAAAATGAGACAGAACAGCCAGAAAAGTTTTGGGGAAGAGTCTTTGGGATGGGAAGAGACGGATTCTTAGACCACATTTCAAAAGGCACTGAGGAAGCAAACCAATGATGATAGGAATCATTTGGGCTCTGTTCTTTCCCTATTTCTACCTCAGCTCAGTTCCAACAAACTAAAGAATATCTATTTTGTTCTTGATGTATGACTGCAATTGTTAACACTGGTTAAATTTTAATACAACCTCTAGTTTTACTCTGGAAAAAAAAAAAAACCTCATTCTACTGGCTATTAGTCCTCCCCACTGTGATAACATCTTTTCTGTTATGTCATTCCAATTCCTTATAGTTGATTTCTTAATTTGAGAAGAACACTGAGTTTTCTTCCCAAAACAAAGCCCATATAAGTATTGCAAAGAAAAGGACACGATTTGAACGCTTCTTATTTTAATCTATCATGAAGAAAGTCATTACAAATCAGCCTTTACAAAACAGCTTATGTTGAAAATTGGGATACTGTGAAACCTAATGAATAATTCTTATTTATTCTACACAAAATAACCTGTCACCTAATTTAAACAATTCAAGTGTAAAGGGTAAGCTAACACCATAATACCAATATATAACTTTCCAAATCCAGGGAAGAGACAAAGTGGTGTCTTTTCACTCTCCTCTGTCTCTGAGAGTAAGAGAAGAAATAATAGAAAAAGAGGTATAGGAAGCACAGCATGACTCCTTCTTGGAAAGTTTTAAGGCTCCCCTACTTCAAGAGAACTAGCTAATTATTGGGATTGAGCACCAGATGTGTGACGATGCCATGCCCAGAGGAAGGACTCTCAATCAGTGCCCATTGCAGAAAAGAGCACTGAAGTGTTTTCAGCAGCCCAGCTAAAATCACCTTTCCTGGAAACACAGATGATACAAACATGAACTTAAAAGAGCTCTAGCATTTGTTATTCTTTCAATTTTGGATACCTTACACAGTGTCTGGTGAATAGTAGGTACCTAATCAATGAATAACTCATGACTTTACAAGGCCTAGAATTACAATAGATATGAGAAAATTAAAATGTTGGGTTCCAAATCCGAGACTTCTTTGAAACTGAAAGTAAAGGAAAATATTATTTACTGCAGTTGTATTTAATAAGAATAACTAGAGGGTCTATGCACTCATTTACTCTATCTTTTTCATTTTATACTCATATGTTTATATCTAGCAAATATTTTAAATGGTTAGGTAGGCATACTCTATATGTTTTATATTCATAGAAAAATATATTGATAACACTGGTTATTTTATGAAGTTGAAAAAATGATACTCTGGGAGATTTGGGTAAGGCTTTCCCGTGTTACACTATCCATATCTTTTGAATTTTTATGCATAAATATGATATTTTATTAGAAGATCCCCATTACTCTTCCCCATGCTTGCCTAAAGGAAAAATATTAATATTTTGTGCATCTCTCCCTCCCTCACAGGTTCTTCCTCAGAAATTATCGGATAAGTGAATTAGGACAAGAAATGGAACCAGTTCACAGGTCCTTTCTCAATGATTTCAGAGTCAGTCTGTCAACCAGAAGCACATACTTCTTTATTGTCTCTAGTGTCTGTGACACCCACCTTAATGTCCTCATGTCCAACCCCCACAAACACAGATAAAGTAAACCACACAGGAGAGCAAGGACTTTGTTTTGTCCATTGCTGTGTCTCCAGCATCCTGGGCAACACCCAGCATACAATGAATACTTTCTGAATAAGTTAATAAATCCCTTCACTCTCTACTATGTGGTGAGAGGCCTACCACCTCCAGAGAGGCTGGCAGTAGTTATGTGTCCATGACTAAGCCAGTTGATCTAATCCAGAGATAAAGTCTGATAGTCACTGTGGCTGCTCTCAGGTCATGTACTCCAACCAAGTGTTGACCAGCACTAGACCTGGCATAGGATCTCTATTGCTGACAACTGACTTTAGCCCTCACTTTGCTCCAGATTCAAGAGAAGATGAAACATACTATTTATTGGGTATCCTAAAACCCCAGCACTTTTATCATTTAACACATTTCATTTTAAGTGAACTTATTTTATGAGGAGGCTATATTAATTTTTAAAGCCATGATAACTAAATAATGTGCTTTTGCTACTATCCAACATGAACAAATATATTCATTAATATATATAAAAGGGTCAATGAGGCAAGATAGCACTACAAGCTTCTCACTTCTTGTTATGGTCTGAGAGTTTGTGTCCCCCTCCCCAGAATGTTTATGTTGAAACTTAACCCCCAATGTCACAGTATTAAGAGTGGGGCCTGTGGGAGATGATTAGCAGTCCTCAAAAATAAAGGTAGTATCATTATAAAAGAGTTCCAAAAAGCTGCCTTGCTTCTTCCACCATGTGAGGACAAGACAAAAATGCAGCTACCCATGGTAAATCTTCTGGTGTCTTGATCTCAGACTTTCCAGCCTCCAGAACTGTGAGAAATAAATTTCTGGTTTTTTTACGCTACTTGGTCAATGATATTTTGTTATAGAAGCCTGAATTAACAAAGCTCTTAACAGTAAGAGTGTCCTAAAAGACCACCCAACATGAATCCTGACTTTTAACTCCTTTCTTCTCAGAGTATTTGTGGTTCAATAAAAAGTCCCTGCCTCTAAAAGACAGATGTGAGAGGGTACTGTGTTTAGTAGAAAGTAATACTGAACTCCCCCTAAAAGATAAATATACTTCTGTTTTTTCTTTGTTTTAACAAAGACAATAGTCATTCAGCATATTTCAGAGGATGAGAGACCTCCACATGCCTCCTTATGAAGCTACCTCCCCAATCCTTGCTGCAATTCCCATGCGTCTACCCACTGGAGACAAATGAGGTAAATACACAGTTCAATTCCTCTAAGCATTTTACAAACACTTCTTAGATAGGGTTGTAGAATCCTGGGGTCAGCTGCTGGAATCTCATGTTTAAAGTTAATAACCAAAAGGACAGGCTCAGTGGCTCAGCCTGTAATCCTAGCGCTTTGGGAGGCCGAGGTGAGTGGACTGCCTGAGCCAGTGGGTTCGAGACCTGCCTGGGCAACTTGGCGAGACCTCGTTTCTACAATAAATGAAAAAAATCAGCCAGGTATGGTAGAACACGCCTGTAGTTCTGGCTACTTGGAAGGCTGAGGCGGAAAGATCACCAGAGACCCGCAGGTCGAGGTTGTGGTGGCCAGGAGCGTGCCACTGCACTCCAGTCGGGGCAATGGAGTGAGACTCCAACTCAAAAAAATAATAATAATAAATTAAAAATAAATAAATAAAAACCCCAAAAAGAAAGATTTGAAAAATAAAAATAAAGTTAATAACCAGTTCCATAGTGTACCTTGCAAAGGCACACCCACTAAGTGACCACACACGACATGCTTATTCATCCAAGCAACTGCTAACCTCAAGGATTGCTCCTTGACTTAAAAGGAAAGAGGAGCATCTCTGTGAGGAAATTATTGGCACTATTTTTTCTTCTACTTAGAGCTCAAAGGCAGCACGGCCACATGTCACAAACAAAATTCAAACCAAAATAACAAATAAAAAATTATCACTGTTAAGATGAGGAAATAGATGTGTTGAGGTGGGGCAGGAACACTGAATATACCTTCTTCCTTTTCTCTGATGGTTCAAAACACTGCTATCTACTTGCCAGATTGTGTCTGAGAAGTTAGACTCACATCCTTCCCAAATCTTAACATCTAAAATACATTTTCCAGCAATAGATTAACCAGCAACAAAATGACTCTACAGTCAAGCAAGTTGGAAGTGGTACATAATTTATTCCAAATGGAATATTAGCTGAATATTAAAATCAATGGTTCAAAGGCCCAGAATTTTATCAATTAGATTTATCTGTAATTTAAGAAAGTCATTGGCTTCCTACATTCTTAAATTTCAAACTTGTTAGATTGGTGCAAAAGTAATTGCAGTTTCAGACCATGAATTTTAAATCATTATAACTGGCTCCAACACATCTTTATCAAACAAAATAGGAACCATTACAATCAACATATTTTTGTCAATGAGAAATAAGTTTGTTTATTCCTGTAGCATAAAAATCCATGCTTTAGGATTCAGTTACTTCTTGGAAAGCATTTTCTGCATTCTGTTGGTTGTAAAAGCATTTTCCCTATAAAAAGTTGTCGAGATGCTTGAAGAAGTACCAGTCAGTTGACGAGAGGTAAGGTGAATATTGTGGATGAGGCAAAACTTTGTAGTCTAATTTGTTCAACTTTTGAAGCGTTGGTTGTGTGAAATGCAGTTGGGTGTTGTAGAGAAGAATTGGGCCCTTTCTGTTGACAAATGCTGGCTGAAGTTGCAGTTTTCAACTGTAGTGGTTTTGCCAGGATTCAGAAAGCTGTAGTGGATCAGATTCGCAGCAGACCACCAAACAGTGACCATGACCTTTTTTTGCTTTGGCCTCAGGAAGAGCTTTGGATCTTCTCAGTCCAACCGCTGAGCTGGTTGTTGCCAGTTGTTCTATAAAATCCACTTTTGGCTACATGTCACAATCCAATGGAGAAATGGTTCATTGTTATTGCACAGAATAAGAGAATATGATACTTCAAAACAATGATTTTAAAAAAAATTTTAGTCCGCTCATGAGGCACCCACTTATTGAGCTTTTTCACCTTTCCAATTTGCTTCAAATATCAAACATCCACAGAATGGTCAATGTTGAGGTCTTTGGCAACATCTTTTGTCATTTTAAGAGGATTGGCTTCAATGATTGCTCTCAACTGGTTGTTGTCAACTTCCAATGACCAGCCACTATGCTCTTCATCTTCAAGACTCTCATCTGCTTTGCAAAACTTCTTGAACCACCATTGCACTGTACATTCATTAGCAGTTCCAGAACTAAATGTGTTGTTGATGTTGCAGATGCCTCTGCTGCTTTACGAGCTATTTTGAACTTGAATAAGAAAATCACACAAATTTACTTTTTGTCTAACATCATTTCCATAGTCTAAAATAAATATAAAATAAACAGCAAGCAGTAAGTCATTAGCAAAAAAATACAGTGAAAATGTACATTAAAATTATGTATAACATAACCACATTTATTAAGAATGTATTCCAATATCAAATGGTAAATTTCAACTTGCAAAAACCACAATTACATTTACACCAATCTAATATAAATCCAATACAGCCTGGTTATATATTTCAATCACCAGGTAGGTCAAAACATATTTTAAGAGACTAATAAAATGCTTAAGTTGCCTTCTGGAACAGAGAGAGGAAATAGAGCAAGAAAAAATAAAAACAAACAAGACAAAAACAAACAATAACAAAACTGACACCCTAGTTACCTGATAAGCTTTTAGACAACAGGTATCCCTCCATGATTATAAAATTTTGTTCTTGACCTGATTCCCTTTATACATAATAACTTATATGGTACCCCTACTGTCAAGGTTTGAGTGAGTCATCAGCTTGCTTTGTATTTGTGGAACCACCCAGTTCCTTCCACATATTCCTCTCCTGGATTTCAGAACAGAACAAGTCATGAAGCTTATATTCCCACAGAGGCAAGACTATGCCAACATAGGTCAAGTTCCTGAGTAGATGTGGGTCTCCAGTATTTTAACGTTCTGGTAACTTATTGTAAAGAGAGACTTTTAATATTGTTGTTTGTCTGCTTTGAGGGGACACCTATATTAGTATAAAATTGCCTTTGTTTTCAAACTCAATCAGCGGCATATAGTAGCTAAGAGTCTTAACTGCTAGGTAGAACAGAAATCTGGAAAGTTCTACCACTTACTAACCCATTAGATACGGGAAAAGTAACATTAGCTGAGCATTAATTACTAAGGCACCATTCAAATGCTGTACTTGGATTAACTCATTTACTCCTCAAAAAGATCCTATGAAATGTGATCCTATAAATGAGGTAACTAAGATAGGGACAATAAGTAACATACTCAAGATCACAGAGCTGGCAAAATAAAGATCTGGTATTAAACTCAAGCAACCCTATTGCTAGACAATGTATTTTTAACCACTTCATTGGTAGTTTTTAAAATGTATAACTATAATCCACTGTAAAAAGCATTTTTTACGATGACCTATAATAAGAAATATGTTCTATAACACCACCCAGTACACACACATATATTTTACACATACATACAATATACATAATATGATAATTGAAATTAAAATTTGATGCAAACATACCTATTCTTACTCACGCAATGCACTGATAATTTCTATTCTATCATTTAAAAACTGCTGGTAACTTCCCACAAAACTGATTGCAAATTCCACTAAGAGTCATGACCTTAAGTTTGAAAAACAAAAACTACATTTCTTTTTAGTATCATAGAAATTTGGGGAAGCTTGAATAAGATAATATATAAAACACTCAGCACAACTCCTGGCACATACTGTGTGCTTAGTACATGGTAGCTATTATTATTGATCTTTCTGAAAGCTAGATGTAATTATGAAAGAGAGGGACACTGCAAGAAAAATCCTGGCTGACTATAGATGGATTTATTGAATTATTGGGGGGGAAGTGCCAGTTACAATCTGTCCTTGCCAGTGAGATGGAGAATTTCTCTAGTATCTTTAACTTGTACTGCAATGGAAATCTACATTCAGTAAGTAAGCTGACTCATTGTTAACTTCTCTCCATTAAAAAATAGCAAATTATAAGGGTTGTTGTGCCTTTCTCCTGGAAACCTCAGTAATTCTAAATTATTGATGTATACTTACATCCAGCATTTACACTGGGTATGATGATCTATAAAACTGGTCCTTAAAAGGAGTCCTTCTAGGGAGAAGTATTCATTTCTTATTGATGTTTTATCAAATTACCACAAACTTATCATCTTTTACTTCTAGAGGTCAGAAATCTGAACTGAATCTCACTGGGCTAAAATCAAGGCATCAGCAAGGTTGAGTTTCTTTCTAGAAGTTCCACAGGAGAACCGATGTCCTTATCTTTTCAACCTCTTGCTAGAAGCCACCTGTACTCCTTGGCTCATAGCCCTTTCTTCCATCTTCACAGCCAACAACAGAGGGCTGAACTTTTTTCACATCAAATCACTCTACTACTCTAACACTGACTTTGTTGTCACAGCTCCTTTCATGATTCCTCTACCTCTCTCTTCCATCTGTGAAGGACCTTTATGATTACATTGAGTCCACTTGAATAATCCAGGGTAATCTCTCCATTTTAAGATTTCTAACTGAATCACACCTTCAAAGTCACTTTTGCATATAAGGTATAATGATATCAGGGGTTCTAGGGATTAAAATATAGACATTTGGATGGGTTGTTTTGCAACTATTCTGCCTAACACAGGTGACAAACCACACAAAATAGCAAATGAGATTGACAGCAATAACACATAAAATGTACTGAAAACAAAAGTGTAAACTGAGGCCAGGTGGGCCAGTGCTATAAGAATAATACAAGATTGCAACAGACAGAGAAGTAAAGTTTATTATCTAGTTTCCACAGACAGAAAGGGACCAATGCTCACAGGCAAGTGTGGCATTGAAGGCTGGGGAGTTAGGTATATTTAAAGTTCTTTTTTTTTTTTTTGGAGTTAGAGTCTTACTCTGTCGCCCAGACTGGAGTGCAGTGGCATGCTCCCGGCCACCTCAGCCTCAACCTGCTGGGCTCTGGAGATCCTTCCACCTCAGCCTTCCAAGTAGCTGGAACTACAGGCATGTGCTACCGCGCCCAGCTAATTTTTTGATTTATTGTAGAGATGAGGTCTCACCAAGTTGCCCAGGAGGGTCTCAAACCTGTGGGCTCAGGCAATCCACTCACCTTAGCCTCCCAAAGCGTGAGATTACAGGCTGAGCCACCGAGTCTGACCTATTTAAAGCTCTTGAAGAGGTGTTTGGGCTAAGAAGAATGTTCAGAGCTGCACTTTTTGATGTAGATAATGGAAATCACATAAGTCTTGTGTCTTGATGTCACCAGGCACCAGTATCTCATGATTCCAAGTGGTGGGCTAGAGGCCGATCACAGTAAACTAAAAACAATACATCAAGGCCTGAAGCACAGATGCCTTAAACAATTTGGGCTGCATGCTTTCTAGTTTGTTACAGTTTTTTCTTGTTCCAGGAGTTCTGGTTCACAAGGCTTGATTAAACATTACACATGAAATTAATACAGACATGAAAGAAAGCAGCTGTCATTTAGATACTAAGGGAACAGATACATTTCTGGGTGTTAGAAAGTTTTAGCAGAGCCTATTTCTTATCTAGATGTAGTGGAGGCATTTCCAGGGGACATGCAGTCTTTTGTGTGTCTCCTGCTTAGCAGGGGGCTCAATGAAGATGGTTGTGTTCCCTTCAGTACCAGCAACAGTTACTAGATCCAAGGACAGTGAAGGAGGGTGGGGACAAGGAAAATTGTTTACTTTTAAATTCAAACAGCTTCTGCATTTAGCCCAACTCAGCTTAATACAAGTTTTTTTCCAAGTCTTTTTTGTTAGGAATTTGGGTAAGAATAATTAGTACTGGACAGGCTTAAGGAGCTTAGAATAATTACCAGGTTCTAAGCCCGGGAGTGACATTTCTGCTTCTTACTGGTGATCAACAGGACTGCTCAGCAAAGTATGAGGGGCTAGGGCTGAAGCTAAAATGGGTGCACTATTACCAGAATTATTTTACCAAGTTCCTCTATTCTAAGTTTCTTGGGGTTCCTACCTTTCAGACATTTACTGTGTGGTAGGCATCATACTGAGTCTACTCATTAGCCCTGAGTCATTTTCTAAGTGAGAAACCAAGACTCCAAAAGATAATGCAAATTGCCCAGTCATAAAATGGAGAGTGAAAAAGCCAGGTCTGCCTGACTACAAAGATCATGCTGTCAACCACTTCATTACATACAAGTACTAGATGCATGCACAAATTAATGGCTTGCAACTTTCCTCTATTAGGGATTTCTTTTACTATTTTCCCCAGAAACTCAATTTTGAAAAATTTTTTAAATTAAAAAAAAATGTGTTACCAAAACTTCCAACTATAACATCTAATAGCTCTGAGCTAACTTCTTTGCCTTTTTTTGAATTTACATAGTCCCAGACAAAAAAAAATGCAATTAATATTTTATGTAACATATATTGGCATCATTTTGGAATGTGAAGACAGGAACTCAAATAATCACTATTTTAGATGCCTGACAATTTGTCCCAGGTTGAAGTAATGATCTAGAGTTCAGGGAAGAAGATGGTGACTGTGGAGCAGTCAGAAGAGATGGGGTCTACAGTGGAATAAAAATAAATGTCAACACCAACAAAATTTCCCCAAAGCCCACAGACACATGGACACTAAATAGCATGATGCTGAACAACTACTGGGTCAACACTGAAATCAAAGCAGAAATTAAATGACTCCTGGAAACAAATGAAAATGAAGAAGCATCTTACCAAATCCTTAGGGATACCATGAAGGCAGTTCTAAGAGGGGAAATGATATCTCTATGAGCACACAACAAGAAAATTGAAAGATCACAAGTTGAGAGCCTAACAAATCACCTAAGGAAGTTAGAAAGAATAAACCAACAAAACCCTAAATTAAGCAGAAGAATCCAAATCACCAAAATAAGACCCCATATATGGAACACAGAAGGAAAAAAAATCATAGAAAACATCAACAAAACAAAAAACTGGTTCTTTGAAAGAATTAATAAGATTGATGAACCCCTAGCCAGAATGACCAAGAAAAAGAGAGAAAAAAACCCAAATAAACACAATCAGAAATACAAAAGATCAAATCATAACTGATCTTGAAGAAATACAAAAGATTATCAGAGATTACTATGTACACCTATATGAAAACAAACTTGATAACCTAAATGAAATGGAGGACTTTCTGATATCACACTACCTCCCCAGGTTGAAACAAGACATTGAGATACTAAATAGACCAATAACAACCCAAGAAATTGACTCTGTCATAAGAAAATTACCTACAAAAAAAAAAAGCCCTGGACTGGACGGATGGCTTTCCAGGAGAATTCTACAAAACGTACAAGCAGGAGCTGATACCAATTCTTTTGAAAGTATTCCAGGCAATTGAGAAAGATGGAATTCTCCCGAAATCATTTTACAAAGCTAACATCACACAGATACCCAAACTTGGTAAAGATTCAACAATAAAGAGAACTACAGGTTAATATCCCTTATGAACATATATGAAAAAATCCTGAACAAGATTCTAGTAAATCGGATCCAAATATACATCTCAAAATCATCCACTATAACCAAGCAGGCTTTATCCCCAGGATGCAACATTCCCAGGACCACAAAAGTAATTAAATACATCAACATATGCAAAAACAAGAACAACATGATTATATCATTACATGCAGAAAAAGCTTTTGATAAAATCTAGCATCCCTTCTTGATAAAAACCCTCAAACACCTAGGTATAGAAGGAATATACCTCAAAATAGTAAGTGCCATCTACGATAAACCCACTGCTAACATATTGCTAAATGGACAGAAACTGGAAACATCTCCCCTGAAAACTGGAACAAGACAAGGCAGCACACTCACACCCCTTTTGTTCAACATTATGTTGGAAGTTCTAGCTAGGGCAATTAGACAAGAGAAGGAAATCAGGGGTATCCAAATAGGAAAAGAGGAAGTCAAGTTATCCCTCTTTGCTGATGATATGATTCTATACCTCAAAAATCCAAGAAATTCTGTCAAAAACCTGCTTGTACTGATAAAAGACTTTGGCAAAGTCTCAGGGTACAAAATAAATGTGCAAAAGACAGTTGCATTCTTATACACCAACAACAAGCAGGCAAACAACCAAATAAAAAGCACAGTCCCATCACAATAGCCACCAAAATAATGAAATACCTCAACATCTTCCTAACCAGAGAAGTGAAAGACCTTTACTGTGAGAACTACAAAACACTGTTCAAAAGAAATCCAAGAAGACACAAACAAATGGGAAAATATTCCATGCTCATGAATAGGAAGAATCAACACTGTTAAGATGTCCATCCTACTGAAGGCAATCTACAGAGTCAATGCAGTACCCATCAAATTACCAACATTATTCTTCTCAGACCTGGAAATGGCAATATGGAAATTCATATGGAAACATAAATGACCACAAATAGCCAAGACAATCCTTAGCACAAGAAACAAAGCAGGAGGTATCACACTTCCAGACTTCAAACTTTATCATAAGCCTGATATTGGTACAAGAACAGGCATATACACCAATGGAACAGGATAGAGATTCCGGAAGCAAAACCTCAATTTCTCAAACAATTCATCTTTGGCAAAGCCTCCAACAGCAGCCATTCAGTAAATGGTGCTGGGAAAATTGGCTGATCACATGCAGAAGATTGAAACAGAACCCTATCTATCACCATACACAAAAATTAACTCTAAATGAACCAAAGACCTAAAGGCATAAAACCCCAAACTATAAGAATCTTAGAAAATGCAGGCAACACCCATATAGAAATTGGAACTGGAAACCAATTCCTGATCAATACTTTACGTGCCCGTGCCATAAGAAATAAGATAGATAAGTGGGACCTCATCAAACTGATGAGCTTCTACAAAGTAAAAGAAATCCTCAAGAGAGCAGGGAGACATCCCACAGAATGGGAACACATATTTGCCAACTGTATATCTGACAAAGGTCTAACATCTAGGATCTACAAGGAATACAAATGCGCCAAAAAGAAAAAAAACATGCTGCCCCAATAAAAAGTGGGCAAAAGACATGAATAGACACTTCTTAAAAGAAAGTATATGGGCAGCCAATAGTTACATGATAAAATGCTCAGCCTCACTCATCAACAGAGAAATGCAAATCAAAACCACATGGAGATAACAATTAACCCCAGTAAGAATGGCCATCATTAATAAAACAAACAACAACAGATGCTGGCAAGGATGCAGAGGAAAAGAAACACTTCTACACTGCTGGTGGGAATGCAAACTAGTGCAACCTCTCTGGAATACAGTATGGGAATTTTTGAAAGAACTAGAAATTGACCTTCCATATGACCCAGCAATTTCGCTGTTGGGAATATACCCTGAGAAACTCAAATAATTCTTTTAAAATATTATGCAGCCATAAAGAACTAAAATCCTTTTACAAAAAAGATGCCTGCACACACATGTTTATTGCAGCATTATTCACAAGAGCAAAAACATGGAACCAACATGCTGCCCATCAAAGCTGGACTGGGTTACAAAAATGTGGTACTAAGCAGCTTTAAAGGACAAACATATAGACTTCATTGCAACTTGGATGGATTTAGAGTCTATCATACTCAGTGATCTATCACAGAAACAAAGAACAGAGTACCATATGTTCTCACTCATAAGTGGACCTTGAACAATTATCATAATACTATAAGAAAAAGATTGGCAGTAGTGGGAAACTGTCATGGGAATGAGAGGCGCACCTCATCAACAAGGATATCTGCATAATGAACATTTGTATACCTAGCCCTGAATTGTATCCCACATCTTTTTTTTTAACATTTTTAAAAAAGAGAGAAGATGGGTCTAACCTCAGTTTCAAAGAAGCAGAAATTTCAGGCAGACCAGAGAAAAAGGAAGAACACAAATGGTATCTAGGAAAAATGGAACAAGTACATGTAGGGAAAAACATATGAAGCTTGTTAGGGACAACTGGGAAAGAAGATTAATTAAAGGAGAATAAATAAAGCATTGAGACTTTGAAAGACAGATATATAAGGTTGATTTTAACAAGATAGAAAAGTACAGAATATGAGAAGTCTCTAGGCAGGAATGCTTGGGCTTGGGGAGGTTATTCAGCACTAGAACGAAGAGCAAGAGGAAAGGAGGGAGAAACTGAAAATTGCAGTCACTTTCTGGGAGGGAGAAAGGGTGACCGGGAAACAGGAAAGGGTAAAGGGTGGAGACTAACTCTTCACTTTATGTATTTCTGAGTCTTCTACATTTTATATAATTCACATGATGAGTTAGTAATATACAGATATATACATGTGTATAAGACTATCTTTATGGACCCAAAGCACCATATTGTAAAACCAGGCAAGTGCTCTTGGCATGCTTAATAGCTAAGGATAAACCACTCTGCCATTGTGCCCCCCCCCATTATAAAGTCACCTCAGCTATTTCCTCATTGGTTTAAAAAATTACTCCTTTGGTCACTGTCTACGTAAGCATCAATTCCAGGTTGGGCTGGTGGCTAAGCATTTTATATTAGTTTTATATGTTTGTCCAACTTGAAGGAGAACCTACTTCAGAATTGATTCAGAGATCTCTCTGGACTAGGATACATGATCAGTAACAGAGTCACAAGCCCTACACAGCCTAACCCAGCTCAGAGTCCTGGATTAGACAATGCCTGCCAGTGGTCTCAGGCCCACACTGCAGGATCCCACTTCATCACTGGTGCATTGGCATCAATGTGTCTTTTTAAATTAGCAACAAATTCAAAAACATTTTTTTCATCGATCGAAAGACATTCTATTATTATCTAGTTTTGTTTTGATGAATTTTAAGAGCTAATTAAATGACTCAAACGTTGTTTTCACGAGAAGATGCTGAGACTTGCACCTTCTGAATAATCTGTGCTTTACTACTATTTCACTATATTTTTAATATGTAAAGCTCAACAGTCAAAGCAAGAACCCATGATGTCGAGATTGCCAATCTGTTGCATTAGTGCTATGAGCGGTAAGTGAGGCAAATGAAGGACTTTAAAATTCTTTAAATGTTTTGAACTTTAGGGAAAGTGTTGCATTAGAAAATAATCCTTAATCAGGTTGAAATTTAACTGTAGTAAAGCTAGAGTATTAAACTCTTGCTAAGAGATTAGATGGTATACATGAGATTATATAAACAAGCACAAGTTACAGCAGGTATAGGAAAGATTTTTTTTAAAAAAGCTGACTGGCACAGCTAGGTCCTGAAAGCCAGTCTGGTTACTTTTGCATGCTTGGCCAATTTCCATGTGTAAAATCACATGCTACATTGTATGAATGAAAGTATTACATCAAATTAACTGATCCTCCTGTCATATATTAGTCAGCACAGAAATATGTACTGAGCTCCCCACAGATGAGTAATTTTAGAAACTATGTTAACAGGAAAATATCCAAAGATAGAATAATTGCTAAGCCTCTAAAAAAAATTATTCTGTCTTCTCTTGGAACTCCCAGAAGACAAAATACCCTGTCTTATATATGTGCCAAGCACAGTGCTCACTTTCGCAACAACAGTAAACTAGAATAAAGAAAACCTTAGAACAGAGCCAGTATCCAATACTAAAATTAACTAGTGTAACACAGTTTATGAAGCACTTCCACATGCATTATCTCATTCACTCCTCCTGTGCAACTCTTAGAAATGAAGAATGTGAACTTAAGAAAAGATAGGTATTGTGAGTACTAAAATAGAGACTGAGCCTGAAACCAAGCAAAATCTTAACATGTTTTTATATGTGTGATTAGGGCTAAGTGCACATTATGCAGATCACTGGAGTCTTGGTACATTTACCAACATATTGTGGAAAAGAAATTACAAATTCATATTATGGTATTCAACTCTTAAAACATATTATTGCATCAGAGTAAAGAAGGATACAGACTTGATTAACCATGACTATTACTCCCTTGCAGCAAGCAGGTCCACTGGTGGTCTT
The DNA here is from genome assembly GCF_000164805.1 of Carlito syrichta. Classification (NCBI taxonomy): domain Eukaryota; kingdom Metazoa; phylum Chordata; class Mammalia; order Primates; family Tarsiidae; genus Carlito; species Carlito syrichta. Next base: position 293,103 of record NW_007248742.1, read on the forward strand.
TCAAGATGTAGTTCTCCTTCTTGGACTTTATACCCTTTCTAAAAGGACATTTGAGATCATCCAGACTCTAGAACAACTTTCTTTTTATCTGTAATACCAAAAATGGTCCTCTCCCTTAAACTGCACCTTCTGATCACCTCTTTCCATTTGTTTTCCTCAATCATTTAAACCCTACAAAATCCTACTAATGTGATTCCTCATCCACTACTTCCCTAGTATCTTCCTCATTTTAGCATACATATTACTGACTCTCTTTACAATGTTTCTGTTAAATATTAGTGTACATATACATGTGTGTACTCTGCTATATCTCCAATATAAGCTGCTTAATGGCTAAAATATCTCAGACATTTGAGTACTCACAAAATAGAAATATACATAATGCCTTTATTCTAATGAGTTTACCAACTCAACATAAAGCATATATAAAGGAAGATGCAAATTTATGATATTCAGCTCTAGCACGTACATGTCTAGGTCTGAACTCTAAAATAGCACCAATACCATAGACAAATCCCTAGCAAAGTCAGAGCCAGCTCTCTGCCTGAAACATAAAGTAACAACTATTCTGTAAACTTGTCAATGTCCTCTAGCCAAAGACTACAGGCACATCTCTGCAGTTCTACAAAGTTTGATTTACTGATTCAGTACAAGGAAAATAAATAAATTCCATGGGGAACCACAGGGCATTGCAGTAAGAAGGTGTTGTAAGGGATTTAGGCTTGTGGTAGGAGATTTGAGGAAGCATTCAAGGAAATAGGGATCTTCCCTGAACTGGACATTGACCAGAATCAGGGACTATTCTCTGCTGTGTATTGTAATAATTCTTATCTAAATATTGAAAGGAATAAAGCGGGGCTAACACTATTCACTGGAAAAGAAGCAGCAGTTACTCATTATTAGCCAGAAAAGGGGGATGTTTGCTCATTTTCATGATTTGGTAATGTTATTTTTCAGATATGATCATGCAGTGGTTTAATTTTTGCTTTGCTCCCTTATGGTCACAAGCAGGTTTTGTAGGAGGCCAGTGTCCTATAAAAGTGTTTATATTCAACAAGAGAATTCTACAGCTCCGTTGTGAGTGCCAGATCAACTCCTGGCTAGCAGGAGTTGCTTTTCTATTTCTCAAACTAGATAAGCAAGTTTTCAAAGGGCAGAGTTAGCCAAAAAATAACAACTATTATTGTTATTCTTTTTCATATATTTTTATGCTTATAATTTGTATTCATTGTGTAACCTGAGCCTCCCAGGATAATCCTGGAAGATAAGTAGGTCATAGTGCCTCCACATTGCACAACTCTAGGGGCCCCATGTATAATGTATTCCATGTAAATGACACCTCCTCAATATGAATGATGGCCCTGTAGAGTTGTGCAACAGGCTGTTCTACCAGAGCAGATATTTCTATTCCTTTTGACAATTATGAAAATTGAGTAAAAGAAGATTACTGAGTATTCCTTATTTCTCAATAAACCTTAGAGTTCTCTCACGGTAACTTGTTCAGCTGCTGACGTTACATCCTTAATGTAGTCAGAGTTTCCCCTTCCAGCAACTACACTATCCTGCCCTGTTATGACCCAGATTACACAGACTATTACAAGAAGAAAAGCTCCTCCTTCTTGCACAACTACTTCTGTGCCTGCACAAAACAGGATGCTGAAAAGGGCACTGAACTTGTAACCTCTCTCACAGTAATTTCTTAAAGAAAAAAAAGTGTGCGCGTGCGTGCGTGTGTGTGTGTGTGTGTGTGTGGTATAAAAAAGTTACCTTAGCATATTTTATGTACAACCTGGGAGTGACAGATGAAAAAAATGATTTTGGATTTAGAATTCCGAAAAACTTCAAACAGCTACATATTCAGCTAAATCCAGAGGATGAAATTTTTAAATGCAGATTGAGCTACTAGTTACATACCCTTTTACCTTCTTGGAAACTTCCCAAGTAAAATATTAAAGGAAAATGGAATTTTCCATGCAATTTCTACTACTGATAAATTTCTGTCCAACATTGTTTTTTTGTAGTTGGGAAATTCCCTTGTCACTAAATTTCTCTCCTCAAACATTTTAGAAAGTGAAACTGAAAATAAAATACCCTTCTGATAAATCAAGCAGTTCCTGGAAAAAATATGATCTTTGATTTAAACATATTTGTCCACAAATCTCATCTTTGTAATTTACGAACAGTAACTTCTGGCCATATATCTAACCTCCATGGGTCTTATTTTTATTAAATTATCAGACATGTTCTCCCTCCTATTATTGGAGAGTACCTTTGACTTCCCTATTAGAAACTGAAGTTTCCTATGAGAATATTTATAACACTCTATTTTGCATCTTCTGGTGTCTTTTCCCATAGAACACTCAGAATTTTGAAGAAAGGGACCACATGTTATTTGTTGCCCTTTTATTTCTAGCACAAAGCATAAGGGCACAAAATATATCTGACTATCTGTTGCCTTGAGAGAGGTGAACTGGAAACCTGAAGTATCAAGAAGGCCCACTTTTCATTTACATACCTTGTTGTAATATTTGAATATCTTACTATGTCTATGTAGTACATGTATTTCTTTTTAATTAAAAATATGATAACAGAGAGTCAATGAAGAAACAGAATAATATATTCCAAATTAAAGAACAGGCTAAATCTACCAAAACCAACGTGAGTGAGTTGGGTGAATTGGACATATGTGATTTTCCCAACAGGGAATTCAAAATAATGGTCACTCAGATGATCACTGAGGTCAGGAAAGCAATGCAAGAACAAACTGAGAATTTTAGTAAAGATATAGAAAGCATTAAAAAGTACCTAACAGAAATCATAGATTTGAAGAATGTTATAACTGAACTAAAAGATTTCTAGAGGGGTTCAACAGCAGACCATATTAAGCAGAAGAAAGGATCGGTGGATTCAAAAGCAGGTATCTGGAAATCATACAATCTGAAGATCAAAAAGAAAAAAGAATAAAAAAGATAGCTTAAGAGATTTATGGAACACCATCAAGTGGAACAACTTATGTGTAATCAGTGTAAACGAAGAGAGGGAAAAAAATAGGACAGAAAACCCATTCAAAGAAATTATGACAGAAACTATCCAAAGCCGAGAGACAAAAATAGCAAGATCCAGGAAGCCCAAAGGCCACCAAATAAGATTAACCAAAGAGATGTACACAAAGACATATCATAATTAAATTATCAAAAGTCAAATACAGAGAGTGTTGAAAGTAGCAAGGAAAAAGCAAATTATCACATATAAGAGAACTACCATGCAACTATCAGTAGCTTCTTTAGCAGAAACCTTGCAGGACAGAAGGGCATGGGATAATGACATATTCAAAATCACAAAAGAAAAAATACAGCCAATCAAGAATAACGTACCCAGCAATCTATCGTTCAGAAATGAAGGGGTGATAAAGACTTCCTCAGATAAACAAAAAATGAGAGACTTTATCACTACTAGACCTGCCTTATAATAAATACTAAAAAGAGAGCTCTTCAAGCTAAAGGAAGAAGAGGCTAATTGGTAATGTGAAAACATATGAAAGTATATAACTCACTGGTAATAGTAAGTATGCTGTCAAATCCAAAACATTCTAATACTATAAGGCAATGGGTAAATCAAGTATATCTCCAGTATAAAGGATAAAAGGCAAAACTATTTAAAACAACTAAAGTTAAAATAATTTGTTAAGGAATACAAACTGTTAAAAGATTTAAGGCAAAACATCAAAAATATAAAACATGAGAGGAGGGGGAATAAGAGTAAGGAGTTGTGTATGCAACCAAAATTAAGTTGTCAACTTGAAAGAGCTAAAGATGTTTTATGTCAGCATCAGGGTAATCACAAAGCAAAAGTCTATAATAGATACACAGAAGATGAAAAGATCCAAAGCATACCACAACAGAAATACATCAAAGTACAAAGGAAGAAGGCAAGAGAGGAAGAAAGGAACAAAGGACCTACAAAACAACCAGAAAATAATTAATAAAACAGCACTAGAATGTTCTCACCTATCAATAATTACTTTGCATGTAAATAGATTAAATTCTCCAATCAAAGGACATAGAGTGGGTGAATGGATTTTTTAAAAAGATCCAACTATATGGATCTAGACTGAAACTGAAGAGATGGAAAAAGATAGACTGTATAAATGAAAACCAAAAGAGAGTTAGGGTAGCTATAACTTAATGGAGAAAAAATAGACTTTAGGGTAAAAATTTAAAAAGAGACAAAGGTTATTATATTGTGACAAAGGGATCAATTAATCAAGAGGATATAACAATTGTAAACAGAGATGCATCCAACATCAGAGCACCTAGACATATAAACAAAAAGAGACCTGAATGGAGACACAGACAGCAACAAAATAATAGTAGGGGATTTCAATACCACACTTTCAACAAAAGACAGAACATCCAGATGGAAAATCAATAAGGGACCACTGGGTGTGAACTATACTTTAGACTAAATGAACCTAATCGATTATTACAGAACATTCCATCCAACAACAAGAACAGAATATAGATTCTTCTCAGGTGCACACAAAACATTCTCCAGGATAGGCCACATATTAGACCACAAATAAAATCTTAAAATTTTTTAAAAGATCTAAATCTTACCAAGTATCTTTCCCAACCACAATGGTAAGAAACTAGGAATCAATAGAAACAAAGGAAACAAGAAAAATAAACAAATATGTGGAAATTAAGCAATATGGTCCTGAACAACTACGGGATCAAAGAAAAAATTTCAAAGAAAATTTTAACATATCTTGAGACAATTGTAAATTAAAACACAGCATACCAAAATGTATGGGATATAGCAAAAGATATAAACTTTCTTAAAACTGCTTTTGCTACTTCCCTTAAATTTTGGTATGCTTTCATTTATATTTGTCTCAAGACATTTAAAATTTTTCTTTTAAATTTCTTCTTGTTTACTTCAGCATTATTCACAATAGCAAAACATGGAACCAACCATACTCCCCACTGAAAGTGGACTGGATAAAGAAAATATGGTGCATACACACGATAGAATATTACACAACCATAAGGAAAAATAAAATTATAGACTTTGATGAATTTAGTATCTATAATACTCAGTGATCTATCACAGAAACAAACATTTGAGGGCTATGTGTACTCACTCATAAGCGAAGGCTGAATATTTATCATAATACTATAAGAAAGGGATGGACAATAGTAGGACACTGCCAGGGAGGGAAGCTAGGGGGAATATAGCATCAAACTTTACCTGCATGATGACCACTTTTATACCCAACCCTTGTACCTCACATCTTTAAAATAATAAATAAAAATGTAATGAAGTAAAATAATTGTTAAAATGATTTTTAAAATATACTGTTTACCCATTTTAAAAATGCCTATGTAAAAAAATTTTTTTTATTCAAATTAACAGCCTAATGAACACTTAAAGGAATGAGTAAACAAAGAATAAACTAAGCCCAAACTTAAGAGAAGGAAAGAATTAAATGAATATAAAAATTAATTAAACTAAGATAAGTATTTTGAAAAGATAAAAATGAAAAATTATTCTGTTAGCTATACTAACATAAAAAGAAGGTTCAAATAAAAAATAAGAATGAAAGAGGAGGTATTACAACTGAAAACATGATTATATGCAAACAAATTGGACAACCTAGAAGAAATAGATAAATTCTCTGAAACATATAGCCTACCAAGACTGAAACATGAAGAAACCAGAAATAAGAACAGACTAATAACAAGCAAAGAGTTTTTGTTTTGTTTTGTTAAAATATAGGGTCTCACTCTGTCACCCAGACTGGAGTAGAGTGGCAAGTTCATAGTTCACTGTAACCTCAACCTCCTGGGCTCAAGTGGTCCTACAACCTCCACCTCCCAAGTAGTTAGGACTACAGGCATGCACTCTCACTACATTGAACAGGCTGGTCTCAAACTTCAGGCCTCAAACGATCCTCTCAGCTCAGCTTCCCCAAAAGCTGGGATTACAGGTGTGAGCCGCCATGCTTGACCAAGGAAAAAGACTGAATCAATAATTAAAAGTGTCCTATCAATAAAAAGCCCAGCATCAGATTGCTTCATAACTAAATTCTTCCAAACATTTGAAAAACAAATACCAATTCCTCTCAAACTTTCTCAAAAATTTAAAGAGGAGGATATACTTCCAAACTCATTTTATGAGTCCAACATTATTCTAATACCAAAGCCAAAGTCACTACCAGAAAATAAAACTACAGACCAATATCTTTGATGGACATAGATGTAAAAAGCCCCAACAAAGTACTAGCAAGCCATATTTAACAGTATATTTTAAAATGTAAAAGAAGCCGGGCTCGGTGGCTCAGCCTGTAATCCCGCACCTTTGGGAGGCTGAGGTGAGTGGATTGCCTGAGCCTGCGGGTTCGAGACCTGCCTAGGCAGC